>NW_017307157.1:288658-323038 GCF_000935625.1 Nanorana parkeri
AAAAAAAACAGGAACGCAACATAAAATTGGTTTAAGAGTGAATTTTGTTTTCTCTGGGTTCACGCTTGGCTTAAGCTGCATAGTGTTTCATGGCTAGCTTATATCCAGAATGCACAGATAGATCACAGACAGGTTTTTTTAACTTCCAGTGTAAGGGCTCCAAAGTCTACTGGTGGTCATGCGCAACCATTTGACCAATTCATTTTTCATTGAAATCAGGGGTTCCAGTTTTACTATTAATTTCCAGTCAATTACAAGTCTTTTGCTCTATTATATCTATTTTAAGCTGTAAAGCCAATCCAAATTTGCAGGTCAGTTAAATTCACAAACAGTGGGTTGCCTTCATTCTTTCAATCATACTCCCAATTAAAAGTAGATTAAAATTGCAACATAGTAATATTCAGAAAATTGGTTACATTACATATTTTGTATTTTACCCAAAGTTCTCTGTAAAAGTGACTTCCCCTTAATCTTTAGGGCTCATGCACAAAGGGGGGTAGCAATTGTATTCGTAAAAAGCGGTCCATCTCAACTCAGACATACACATGCATGTCCATATAGAGTCGGGATGTACAAAGTATTTCATTCAGAATTACTGAATGCCAAATTAATCCCCAAAACGGATTCAGTGATGTTGGCTATACACTACTTAGCAAGTCATTAATGCATGGTGGTTTTTTTAATTTTATTTATTTTTACCAGTTTTAGAGTCCATAATACTAATGTTTAAGTCCTGAAGAAGGGGGAGGTCTTTAAACACCCCAAACACGATGGCTGTTCTTTGCGGACGAAGCTGTATCCATTAATAAACGTTTTAGACTCTCATTCTGTCTTGTTTGGTGCTCTAATTGAACTGTATATCTAGTAAAATTATTCATTTTGGGGCAAGGGGGAAGATGTAAACATTAAAATTATGTAGAAGGCCTAGGCATTTAGTAATTTTGCATGACTAAAGGCCGAGGTCATTCTGAGCCTGTGCCTCACATTGTTCATATTTACATTGTCCCCTCTGGCCCTAAAGGACTAGGTGGCAGCACATATGGCCATTCCAATTTACTTTTCCACATGTAAACAGTCTCAAACATTTACATGTGTATCATGTAAATACATTTTTAAAAATTGAAAACAGATATTTCTTGTTTTAATATACACAGATCGGGGCTATGGGGGAATACTCGGCAAAACCACAGCTGCGTGGATGGCCCCGTAGCATACAATAATGCTGCTTTTAGAACTCAGCATATTATACACCTATGTACATGAGCCTTAATGCTACCAAAGATATATTGTCTAAATTATTACAATTGGTAGAGTTTTATTAAAAACAAAATCAGCCAGTTGGAAGAATGCTAAAAACAAAGGGTAAAGATTTTCTGCTGGTTTGCGCCATAGTCATTCAGACTTTAAATAACTGTGGTCTAAAGAAAAACATTCCTGTTTTGAATGACAGAGGTTTAGATTTCCAAATATAATTTCATCTGTGGGTTGAGTCAGAAAATAATCAGAAAAGTGGGAGTTGGCAATAGCCGTGACTCAGGCTTTCCCTTTAATCTTCTGAACAATTAAATAATTAAATAAAGCAATACCACTCCAAGCCCACACTTCAAACTCCTGAGCTGATCTCTGTTCACAACCCACAGCACAAACAGAACACAACTGCACACCCCGAACAAACAACTTAACTGTATAGGCGCTCTATGATTAATCCTGTAGTGTGTGAAATACATCAGAGGATCCCCAGTGGGGATTAGTATGGACCATCCAAGTAAATACAGTGGATTTTTCGCCAGTTCGGTTATGCGCCGTTTTGCGCTGTTTGTGTTATGAATGAAAGAGTGACATTTTAAGATTTGGTTGCTTGAGCAACTCCACTTGGGTGTTCATTTTTTTTTTCCTCATATCGTATCATAGTCATAGTCACAATGTCATAAACCAGACACCTAGTATCTGTGTCATCTGTGCCTGCTCTACTGTAAGATCGCTTGGATCAATGCTAGGCTGGTGTGTGGTGCAACACTTGATTGCAAAGAGAAATTCCATAACCAAAACATCCCACAGAACACAGCAAGCACTTTAAGGCACCTTACCATACCTGACTGCCAAATTGATTCCAACCTTTACATATGTATGTACAAAATTTACATATGTATCCACAAAGCCAGCCAAATAATTTTTTTTTAAAGCAGGGATGGGTTGCCATGAAATTTGAATATTAAATTTTTATTGCTAAACTGACCCTATGGAAATACCTGCCTTCCTAAAACATTGTAGAGAACATAAAAGGGAAACCCTTCCAAATAAGAGCACAACATTACAAATGTGGAATAATATCTACCCTAGGTCCCCACTGTCTAAGATGAGGAAAAAGCCAGGGCACCCAAACCCCCTTTTTTATGTTAAACATATGCCAGGGTTCACCCCCTATTGGCTTTACACATTTACGTCAAGACTCCTACACCTGATTTTTCAACATTGCCAATCCATTGCACCATCAAAGTCAGTGCCATTTTGTATAAAGTAAAAGGAGGCGCAAAGTTTCTACTGCTACGAAGGAGTAAGACTTCATGGAAAAGAATGGCAGAGCTGACAACACAGGTGGAGAGACCGCTAAGGCTTTCTCAAGAGCATTGTGTTTTAGCCTATTATTTAACATAGCAAGTATTAGTACTGGGTAGATCAATGTTGTGACTACAAGTATTTCAAAGGCACTTGAACAAAGTACTGTCCATACTGCTCAAGCTTTTAAGAACATTTTTGGCGTGTTCAGTTGTGAGTAGTTCTGCACAGTTGTATTTGATGAACATTACAGATCACTCTTCTTTTAAGGCCATAAGATATTTAGCACACACAGTGTTGTCCAAGGCAACCAATTAGCTTAAAAGTTTCTTGTTATATATATATATATATAAAAATGTGGAGGAGCTGATGAACGAGAAAAGGTTAAGCCTGCAGCCCATTCATTTTGTGAGCCTGCAGGTTCCAGTGCCTTAGTAATATTGTCTAACAACTTGCATATAGCATGTCACATATAAATGCGTCTGTTGAAAGCATTAAAGGAGGTCCATAGGTCCTTTATACACTGTGCTGAAATGCTGTATACGTTTATCTTGAGAACCCTGGGAATAAAAAAAATCCATCTAGAGAGGCATGAGAGGAAGATATGGTCTGAACATCACAAAACAAAAGGCCACGCTATACCAATGGATCCTATGTCAATCACTTTCCCCTCCAAGTCCTGCTATAGTTCAAAAATGATTTTACCCTATACCTGTATAGGACCTTCTAGCACAAGGGCTACAGTTTAGATAGCAATACATGGAAGAGGAAGTACTTGTTGGGGTGCGGAACATGTACCCAACAGATTAACAGCCAACTTTCTTCACCACAATTTACGTAGTACAAACGAACATACATCCGAACGAACATGCATACATACGAACGAACGAACATACACTCAATGTTCATCTTACCTGGCCATGTCCAGCAATCTGCTATTGTGAAAATCATGTTGGGACCATGACGCTAAAGAACTGCCCACTGTTATAAAAGACATGCTTCTTGGTTCCTGTAGGCTATGCTAACTAAACTTGATTTCTAAGGGGAAGTCCTAAGATGTAGATGTGTGTCCCTAAAAATGTCTTAGTTTTTAAAAATGCACACACTTGATTTGCTTTGATTTTGGGAGCTGTATTTTAGTTGAATATTGTTTCAGAGATGGAGCAAAAAAAAAAAAAAAAAAATATTATTTGCCATTTTAGTAGGTTAAGGTGGGGACAGATTTGGAACTAGGTTACAGTCTACAAAGGGATGCTTCTTTGATACCATGCAAAATAGAGCTTTTACAGGACAGTAGATGTCAGAAATTAAGGTGAAGTTTAAACTAGCTTGATGTTCCCGTCTCTACGCTAAAGAACGACGCATATTAAAAGTGCACTTATTCTTGAAATAAAAAAAACAAAACCATCACTTATACAACCGTTATTAATTTATCTTTTCTCTTTTATGGGCAAAAACCCAACACCCACATAGACCTCGGCACTGAGCCATTCTTGAAAAACATCTGCGCAATCATGGTTTTAGCAGGCATAACAAGGGCAAAGTCTCAAAGTATTCACACCTTTTCACTTTAAACTGCAGGAATCTGGCCAAATAATAATGTATACCTGGCAAAGAGAGCATGCCTCAAACATTCATTTTCAAAATCTCCTAAAAAAGCACACCAGGCGGGGCCACGCAGCCGAGGCTGTCATACCGTTTACTTCATCGTTGTTCAAAAATGGAATCTGTATCATTGCAGAGGCACGCTATTTCAAATTGCCGCACTAAAAAAAAAAAATGCCCAACTGGATTTGATTTCCAGGGGTACATAAAACAGTGTTTGTGGGAGACTAGATTGAAATCTGGAGATGGTCAGTGCTTTAAAGTAAACTTGTGAAAGAGAAAAATGGGAGCTTGCTACTGCTGTCCTCCTGAAAATGCAAGCCGACACTCCGGTGTCAATACTTTGAGTCACTGAGCAGAAATGTACACTGATCTGAAAGCCAGACAAAAGGCAGCAGTCATAATGCCTGCTCTGGGTTTAAAGGGTTATTAAACCCTCATTTGTTTTTGCATATATCTACTGCTAGCAAGCAGTAGATATATGCAAATCGATTTAAAAAAAAACATTTGAAAGGGTTAATACTTACCTGCGTCTCCGCCGCACGCTCCCGTCCGAACACCTGAAAACTTCTCGGGCGGCCGCAAAGGATCTTGGGGCAGGCGCATGAGCAGTCCAGATGTTCGGCCAGGAGACGAGGAGAGAAGGTAAGTATATGGAGCAGCGTGCACCCGCACAGACTCCGTGGTACATGAGCGAAGAGGACGACAGAGGAGTCAGCGATGGATCGGAGACCCGCACCAGCGCTGGAGGGACTGCTAAAAACTACAGGAAAGAGGATCAGATTAAGAGGCATCATTTAAGGTAAGTCCTTACTTTAGCACTGTGTGTGTGTGTGGGGGGGGGGGGGGACTTTAGCCTTTAATGTCCCTTTAATAATACAACATATTAAAGGAGAAGTGTAGTGAACGTAAAACATAGTCTCCACAATGCTTAGAGCTAGTGTGGAACTCTGCAACGGTCACACTGGGGCTCTAAGACTGAGAGCGGACCAATCACGTGACCACTGATCACTGCAGGGATTCCCCTTTGCCTGCAGTGCGGGCTAAGGCTACAGACAGGCAGCCGGTGTGGATCCCAACAATGTTGTAGGGCCTCTTTTAGAGTACGGCATGGCTGTGCCCAGTCAGTCAATAGCAGGTATTAGACTGCTATTGGCTGACTTTGGGTCACAAGCAGTACTTTTACATATATACCTCTGACCCAAACAAGACGCCAAAAAATAAATAAATGGCGTTACTTCTCTATTAAAAGAAAGTGGGTCAGAACGTCAGCAAGGAAAATGGCATTTTCAGAAAGGTGGTCACAAATATCCGACAGGTTTCCTTTAAGCAGGCTTTAAGGACTATAGGTAATTTAATTGGTGCAAAAAGTGGCAACTAGCTGAATGGCTTCTCAAGTTGCTTCCAGCTAGGTTTTCTGGGAAAAATGAACCTAAAACATAAAAGGCGATGTGGTTCAAAACCAACTTCTAGAACATACCTACAACTATTGAATGAGTTGGTCAATCACTAAATAGTAAGAAAGAGTTCTGTCAACTGTACTAGCAATCAAGAGGCAACTAAAACGTGTTCAACAGGCAACTGGGCTGGCAGCAAGGAGTGCAGCTGTTTTCAGGAGGAGCTCATAGTATTTGTAAATGGTCTAGAAGCTGAAGGTCTGGAAGAACAACAAAAATTGGCTCCCAGAAGATAGTGGGGGGTCGGTGGCTGACATATTAAGTCTGGTTATAATGTGCACCTATTTCTTTTTTTTGCTTAAGGCTACGTTGAGTTTCTACACCAAACGTACAATGTAATTCGGCCCAATTGAACATTACACTTGAAGCAAAACCATCAGTGATTAAGGAAAAACCACCTTTAGAAAATCCATCTCAGGCCACATAGTTATAAATGAAAAAAGTTTACTCAACATTACCTAAAGCCTGGTGTCTTGGGTACTTCAAGACAGAAGCAAAAAAATACTACTGCATTAAACTTAAAAAGGAAAACTCCAGTAGTGGCTAAAATGGCCACTAAAATTGTACGGTATTAGGGCGCATGTATATAATAATCAAGCAGGACAAATGCTTTAATAATAAAAAAAAAAAAAACTAAAAATTTTTCTATGCGCATGGTTAAAGCCACAGTTACTTAGAGTAGTTGATAATTAAAATGGCCATATGCAAACTAATTAGGCATTGCAACTTCCATCAGAAGCTCTCTTTCAATGCAATTCAACAACTATGTTCAGATAGATTGTTGCACCTACTGAATATGCATCTCACAACTTGCTGCCGGATGTGGATTGGAAGTGAAAACACACAAACATGAGTCTATGCAAAAATGCTATATACTGGTATCATATTAGCTTTGCTGCATCTTATAGGAAGTAGCGGACACAGGTAAATCAGTGTTGCCCGTCAGCTTGAGTACTCAGCCTGGCAATGGTATTAGAGGGTCTGATCAATGTATATAATTAAGAAACCAAACATTCACACCAGCTTGGACCACTGTGGTGCATTATTGTGTGGTGTTAGGACAGACCACACATTTGAATTGGCTGCCTAACGCACCTTAACTGACCAAAAATCACATATGCAGCAGCACACAACTTAGAGTGTTGACTTGCGCTGCATTGCAATGTAGGTGCGCTGGTCAGGTGCCATTTAGAAAGAACGCCACTGCACTAATACATGTAACAGTGGGTTAGTAATGTGCGACAGTGCACTTGTGTGAATGGGCCCTTCTCTTTTGGGATTATATGAGCTACTGAAAGAACTCAGCACAGTTCACTACTTTTTAGTACACAAGATTATATTATCTTTGGAAGGGCAAAACACAGTGGTACCTCGGTTTCACGAACTTAATTCGTTCCACGTGTCAGAGCGGGGAAGATGCTGCGGTTGTGTTCGTCCCCCGATGTGAAGTTCGTGAACGGAAGCAAAATTTTGCAGAACTTCCTGTTCGCTAACAGAAGCGTTGGTGGACTGGGGTACCACTGTATAGTCCACTCCAGACTTCAGGTTGGAAAGGGGGGGGGGGTCACGTGTGAGCAAGAAGGCCCATCAAAAGCAGCCAAAAATTGATGTGCAAAAGCCCATAGCAAAAAGTCATCATCTCAAACTGACCATTTCAGTAAATTAAAATTGGGTAGCTATGGGTTATTGCATTGGGCACACAACTGCCTTTTTGCACAGCTTCATTTTTTTTAAGCCTAAAAAGTTTTCCAGACTTGCTTCAGGTAAATGTAAAAAACAAAACAAAAACAGTTTAGCAAGTTCAGCCTGTAGGTGGATGATGAGTATTTGCCTACTGTACATACAATTTGCCAAGTTTATATTGATCTGTTAGAATATAAGATACATTTACATCACATAAAACTTTCATTTCTTTAAAAAAAAATATTTATAAAATAAAAAAAGTTTGTTTCAGTTTGTCAAAGAGGAAGAGTTTCTCTGGAGGAAACCATTTGCAGCAATAGACAAGTGCAGAATACATGAAGACATGCTCTGCGTTGTCTTTGCTGTTACGTTTTGGGGACCAACCTTAGTTGAAACTGCTTCATGTGTTTGAACCTCTAGTAGGTAGGCAAAGCGCAGTGCATTGAATGTACAGCGTCAGTTTACCACTATTCTGTAACATCAATGCGGTACAAAAAAAAATTAAAAAACAAGTTAGGGGCTGGGGAGGAAAACACGCAAAATACCCACTTAATAGATGTTCCATTTCAATACACATGTCCCATTAATGAAAACACTGAAGCTTCCACCCAAAAAAATTCAACTTTTAAGAAAAAAACAAAAAAACAGGCCAACAAATTCTAGGATCTAAAGCAGGCTTCTTGTGGTGGCTCTCCAAAGGTGATTTCTTTCCTTGCAATAAAATTGAATGGAGGAAAAAAACAAAAAAGGGATCCTTTCAAAATGCTTCACATTCGGGAGCCTCGTTCTTGCAAAATCTGAAAGACAACAGAACTCTGTGTTAGTAAAATGACTGGTAGTATCCACACAATGTTAAGACTAAAGAGCTTGTAGTTCAGGTTTGTCCATTTATGTGGTCTGAAAAAGCATAGGCTACCACTCGCATGTGTCCACCATGGTATCAGCTACTACAAACAGCCCTTGCTTCAACACACAAACTCACCAGCATCTATTAAAAACATATTCGTATAGTTTCCAGCATTCCCCATTTAAAAAGAGCAAACTCTAGTGAAACAAACACCTGAGAGCCTTGTTGCTAAAGAGTAATATGGGAATATTTTGATCCAGGGAATTCATTCAACGGCCCTAGTTCTGTGTTGGTGGGTCAAGAGCAAATATTTTCTACCTGCTGTGTGGCAACACCGAGCCTAGAGAAAGGCAAAATAAAAACCTGTGTGTTACTGTTGCCAAATTGTAGTAGTTGTGAGAATCTGAAAGACATCAGTTACAAGACTTGTAACAATGGTGTAACTAGTGACGTTAGAGCTTCCAGTCTCCTTACTACCCTGTCACTACAGGGTCATTTTTACCCAATAGGTGACCAGTGAAAGAAGCATGAATATACTTTTCTGGCAGCCCATTTATTGAAAGTTGTCCCAACCGTTGCACATATTCTACACTACCAGAAAGGTAAAATACTAATTACAGAACATGACCTTACAGATTTAAAAATTGTGAAAGTTCCAACTATATTTTCACTTTTGCAGCCAACTGAACTCTTCTCACACTGCTCGAGTACATTGATTCATTACAGGAGTTCTTATAAAAAAATATTGCCCAGCTGACCATCTTGCTTTAATCACTTCCCCAGATAAAAGGCATCTAAAACTAAGGGTCAACCGATAGATGTTTTTGGAACTGATACATATTGGCCACCTTTTAGGCCAATAACCAATGTCAGGTACGGATATCTTGTTTACATGCAGCTGCATGTAAACAGCCAGCAGTCGCCTACTATCAGCCGACCCCCGTCTCATTCATCTGCCGACACCAGGATCCTGCAGCTGAACATAAACAGCAGGCAGTGCAATATCCAGCCCGCTATTGGCCATTGCAAATTGCAATAGCTGGCTATTCAAGCCACCCAATGCCTGCTGTCAATCAGCAGAGGAGCAGACCGTAAGGAGAAAGTTCTCCTTCAGGTTCGCTCCCCTGCTGATCGATCTGCAGTGGCTAGAAGCAATAGCCAGCCTGTTAATGCAAATTGCAATAGCAGGCTGGCGATGGGAACCCACCCATTTTCAATCAGCAGAGGAGGACCTGAAGGAGAAAGTTTTCCTTCAGGTCCTCCTCTGCAGTGGGCGGGTGCAATAGCCAGCCTGCTATTGGAACTTGAAATGGCCATTAGCAAGCTGGCTATTGCTTCCCCTGCTATCTGCTGTTTTTCTTTTTTTCTGTATTCCAACAGGTGCCAGGCGGCTGCCGTCAGAATACCCGAACAGAGTCAGAAGCTCTTAGGCTGCCGGCTCTGTTCCTCGGTAGATTTACTGACCGGCTCCTTTGATTAGCTAATCAAGGGATGAAGGCCAGACAGCGGCACCCACTGTGCGAATTTCACAAATTTGCCGTGTTTATTATTGGTACATTTTACAGATACTGGGGGGAGGGGGGAAATGGGAATAGCGGCACCCAATTATCGGTAGGTCTGATAATCGGTTGATCCCTAAACCATTTAGAGTATTAGAGATAAACTATCTCGAATACTCATGGACCTGGAACACCTATGCAGATAGAAACCAGTGTGTTCGCATTTGAAGAGTAGCACTACCAGCCCCATATTTTTCTCAAGCAATCCCCAGCTTCCATCAGATGCTCCTGAAACTGATGTATAGCACTGACTAATCTGTTTAAAATATAAACACACACACGCTTTAGGGTCTCACCAGTCAGTCAAAAATTTCACCAGTCAGCACGACCGGACTATAGCCTTGCAATTTATGTTAACATTTGTTTGGGACAGATAGAGCTTTCTTTTGGAGGTATATAATCACCTCGGGGGGGGGGGGGGTTATTTTCTTTAACTATATAATGAAAAAAAGTACCGTAAATGTAAAAAAAGAAAAAAAAAAAAAGTTTCCCTACGTTCCGTTATAAAACATTAATTCTTACCCATATTTTTGGTAAAACATAAAAGCCAGGATCACGTCGGGTAAATAGACACCAAATATGTCAAGCCTTAAAACTGCGTGCACCCGCAAAAAAACACCCATAGGCGACGCTTAAAACGCTTTTACTGCTCATCAGTTTAGTGTTATCAGTGATTAATGGCCCTAAAATTATTGCTCTCGCTCCGACATTTGCGCCGATATGCAACATGTGCGGCACGCAATCGTAATTTTCGCACATAGGCGCACCCGACGCATATCTGCGTGTGTATGTGAGGGGCGGAGACTTTAAAAAAATGTGTTTGTTTTCTTTAATTTTTTTTATGCTTCTTTAATTTTTGTATTACTTTTTTTTTTTTTTTTTTTACAACTGAATGCAGGAAGTGATGTAATATCTATCACTTCCTGCATTCGGGGACTGAAAGATCAAAAGGGAGACTGTATACTGATCTCCTGTCACAGAACCGTGCCGGTCCCGGCCACATCGGATCTCGGAACCGGCAGTGACGGCTGCTAATACAAGTGATCGAGCATCTCTAGAGACGCCCGATCGCTTGAATGTAAAGCTCCCGGCCATCCGTGTAATTACAATGGCCGGAGATATATAATCCAGACTGCCAGTTTACAAGACGCAGACTAAGGTTAAGCGTGTGTTTTTTAGATCCTTATGAAAAGGGCACTGGTTCTTAGTAATGGAATGATGGGTATAACTTTAAACCAGCTGAACTCTGGCATGTCCAAAAATATTCCCTCTTGGGAGAGAAGATTGCATACATCTTAGATCTGTTGTACAATAGCACCCATTAAACATAGATCTCTACACCTTGGATCAGGTGCAGCTTGAAAACATACGGATCATTCCCTAGGCAGTATGAGATTATAGGGATGATATAATGTCTAAATCAGGACAAAAAGGTTTGTGCAAGCAAGGAAAGGCCAGTACAATGCAAATATTCTTCATGGAAAACAAATACTCTGAAGTGGCTAATAGACTAAATGTATTGACCTTTATGTTCCCAAATCCTCCCGATACACCCACCTCCTCAGCACTATGTCCTACTTCACCACCTCAAACGTTGCAAGATTGAGAGCCTTTCTATAAGATTCATGCTAGGATTTGCAGCTGTATTGTACTGCCTAATTTTTGCATTTGAGTCAAAAGGACCATTTGTTATCTAAAATGTAAAGGACACGTGCCATGAAAATCGGTAAGGCTAACTCATTCTAATAAACTTCCAGGACAGCACTTGAGAGATACGCACCTCCTCCACAAGAAACAGGAAGCGCATCACCACAAACTTGGAAAGGAAGAAGTCCTTTTACAGAACTGGTCAGTATTAAAACAAGAACCAAAAAGGAAGTAAGCTCAAATAAAAAAAACATACCACAAAAGAGCTTAACACAAAAAGTGCAGGAACCCTGCTGCCCTGGAAGACTTTACTGAAAATAGTTACCGCAGGTCAAACTTCAGTTTTCCCAAATGGTCTTTAAGGACCGCATGAGAGGATAAGAACTTTAAAGGTTAGGGAGAGATATGGCTTTCAGAATTTTTCTCCAACAGGACAGCTAAACAGTCTTCAACTATAAAAAGGAAGTATATAATCCAAAAGCAAAATGACCATCAGGAGCCAATGGCCAACTGAACATATAGAAATCCTGAGACTTTGCGACATAAAAAGGATATTTATAGAAAAACACAATTAGTCAATATCCTGACCCTGCTATAGTATCCAAGCACAAGCCTATTGTGTATGCAAGATTAGTAGGTAGGCCAAGCTTCACATAGTATAGAATTATAGTGCAGAATATTTCTTACATTTCTGTTGAAAAGATGTAAAATGTCTAGATGTAGAAGCCAACATTATACTACCTCACGGAATCAGAAATGTGCTGAGTGAGGTCTAAACTGTGATTGAAATATTACACATACATGGGAACTTGTCAGCATCAACCTGCCAATGCCAAGTTGCCAGCTAAATACCAGCTTTGTCAAATCTCTAACCTGTCAAGCACGGTTTGTAATTATAGCGGGAGGTCATGACTGGGCAACTATTTGCCTGTTAGACAGGAGGCCGACACTAGCAGTAGAGCCGCACACGTTACAAGCTATGCAGAATTGTAGCAAACATTGTTGTTCTAAAGTTCCAAGTACAGTGGTCCTATATGCCCTCCCTCTCCACAGCTGTGGCACTCCACTCACCCACACCCTTGCCCTGTTGCACCTATTAGGGTGGGAGGCAAACAGTACCTGCTCCAGGGCCAGAGAGGGCTGCTAGCCTGGATGCTCCTTAATGCTGTGCCCACAAGATTATGAAGGTGTTTTGCACTTCTCAAACAAAGGTTTATTCTCTATGCAGGAACCAGAAGCAACCAATCAAAAATTGGCCTAGTATAACTTGCATTTGCTCTTTGTGCAGTTCTAGAATCTGCTTGTATAGAGGTCACCATGTGTCCCAAGAAATGGCGAGTCTGCAGATCTCTAGGCCTGGGCTGATGTGCGTATTGGCCCGCTCAGCCTATGCATGTATCGCTTCTATGTTATTCAAAGCCATTTCCAATGCTGTGGAGCGGGCTGTAGAGACTGTGTACACTGATAAATTCATGCTTCCTTGCTGGCTTACAGCTGGGTTTACCTGGCAGAACAAACCTGCTACAAACTACAGTACAGGCATAAAAGAAGATTTTTGTATTACCATAAGATACTTTTGGAGTATGTTACAGGACACAGGAGAATTTATCTGGAACCTTTTTTTTTTTTTTGACCGTCTTTATAACAGTCTACAAATTTCCGTTTCGATTGTTTTCTTCAAGATTTTCTACTAGCAAGATTCTTCAGCAGCTGCAGAGCCACGGAGGCTTTTTCTTCCAGTTAATACCAGATCAGCTACTCCTCAGCTTTTACCTGGGGGACTGTAACCGGATTCTGCCACAGAATACTGTGGTGTTTACAACTAAGTCCCCCATACCGTCAGTGTCCCCAGGACTGCTCCCTACCCTGACCCTTTGGCTAAGAGTCTGAACCAACTTTTCCTTCAGCAGGATATCAAGATCATCCAGATAACCCACAATGAGGATACCAAGAGCGAAGCAGACTGAGGACAAGGGCTAGCATCATGGTGAATATCCAAGGTGAAGTGGCCAGGCCAAAAGCAAGGGCATGACATCAATCAAGTTGAGTGTCCACAGCAAAACAGTTTTAGAGGACAGAAAGATGGGGGAAGTGCAATTATGCATCCCTGATTTCTACAGATGCCAGAAGGTATCTCAGGTGAAGCAAAGCCATGACTGACCAGGCAGATCCCATGTAAAATTTTAAGCTCAAATCTGTTGAGAATGTTTAGATCCACTATGGGGCAGATGCTGCCTTTCGCTTTGTGGGTGATGAACAGGTTTGGATAGAAGGTCTGGAAAGTCTCCTTCGGGACAATGGCCATGACCAACAATGTTCTGCACCCAAGTGAAATTTCCTGAGAGCCAAAAACAGGTGGGGATGCCTCATTGAGTGGAGGGCTTGCTTTTCTGGGGCTCCTGGTCTTACAACATAATTCAGTTCCAGGCCCTGGAGGCTTGAGAGAAACGAATAAACTCATCTTAGAAGCATTTGCCCTTTACAGGGACAAAAAGGGGTACCCCCCACCCCAAAGATTCCCCAATATAGGTGTCCAAGGGTTGCACAAAAGAGCATTCCCCTTCAAAGGGCATCTGCAGGATAAGTTTCTTGCATGTAGGCTCTGCAGACTAGCATTTGGATCAAAGGATCATGCTCCCATGTACTGAAAGAAGACCAGGAAAAGTGCTACTTCTAACCCGGGGTAGGCAAACTCAGGACCTTCAGCTAAGGCACAACTACAAATCACATTAGGCATTGCAAGACTGACAGCAACAGGCATAACTCCCAGAGACAAATGCATGATGAGATTTGTAGTTTTACCACAGCTGGAAGGCCAGAGTTTTCCTAGCCCCGCACTAAACCATTGACACAATAGAGCAAGGACATGGGCAAGAGCTCTAGTTGCTGAAGGACTGAGGGATCCATTAGTACAGATTAATTGCACAGAGTCATGATCTTGGACAAGACCGCTACAGTCTAACAGATGGTTTTGGTCACTACAGCAAGTTTCCTAGCAGGGCCTGCAAGAGAGAACAAGGCATTGGAAAGAGCTTTTAACCTTTGATCCACAGGTTTCTTAAATACTGAAGCATCCTCAGAAGAGGATGTTAAGGTTTTGTTAAGACAGGAAATGGCTGGGTCTATGACCAGGACAGCCCACTTCTTCAGGAACTTCTTTGATAAGCTATTGCTGAGAAAAACACCAGTCTCCACCCCCCTCATTGCACCCATGTTCCACCATAGAGTGAGAAATGTCCCACTCAGGGTACCAAAGACCATACACTGCAGAGCAAGAAGGTTTACGCCTTCTGGGGCAAGTCACTGTAGGCAGCAGGGAGCCACCAGAGGATCACTGTGCTGTGGTACAGCTTTCCGGAAAGGCAATCGCAGTAGAGCACCCAGGACAAAAGCCTGACAACTTAAAAATGACAGCAAATGCATCAACTGGCTTCTCCTCAGTGACCTCTGGCTCATCAGCTGCTGAAGAATCATGCTGGTAGGAGAAAAAAAAAAAAAAAAAAAGAAGAAAGTCCAAGTTTCTGGATACTACTCCTGTGTCCTGTAATTTACGTTTAAGAAAAAGCATCTGTATAAGCACACTAAGACCAGAGGGCAGGAAGGGTTTGGTTTAGTGAAGGGACATCAGCATCATAAAAGAAACCAGAAAGGCAGATCATTAGACTTCTAGTATTACGCCGGGCATCTCACTGGCTACAGAGGTAAGTACCACATCATGGTATTGGTGCAGTGTCTTTTTTTTGTATCAGCTCAAACATTTCAACATGCAATTCAAATAAATGTTTTGGAAGATTCAAAATCTAGTACCCTTTTTACAGAATAAACTCAACATGGCATGTCAAGAATGCAATATTCTCTAGAGGGAGCTATTGAGGTGGGATGGAGACGGGTCAGGAGCAGCTCTGGGAAGGTCACTGGGGGTTTTAGGAAAGCCAGTGCTCACCAGCATATTAAAACTTAATCTGAGTCATTCATATCGTAATCCGTCTCTTCGTCCTCACTCTGTATCAGCATGCAGCATGCATGAGCAAAGAAAAGGAATGAAAAGAAAAACAGTAAGTGAAAGCAGAAAAACCATGCAAGAGAGGGAAAAATGTTAGTCAGGGGAGGTTACAAGCATACAATAGCAGTGTGTGATTGGCATCACAGACATGTCTATAAGAAAACGCTATAGCTGCATTAGTCTATGTAAAGTGACATGAAGCCCTGCAGTGTTCAGTGAATATTCTTGGGTGTTATTATTATTATACAGGATTTATATAGCGCCAACAATTTGCTCAGCGCTTTACAAAAAATAGTGGAGACAGTACAGTTACAATTTACAATAGGGTTGGGAAGATTAATAGCATGTTTTTGCAGGCGCTCCTAAGCTATGCTTTTCTTTCTTTTACCAAAGATGCCTTTACCAGTACACATTCCCATTAGTGAAAACAGTATTAGGTATTGTGCATCAAAATGGATACAGTTTATACACCATATGCAGTAAACTCTCCATTATATGACATTCAAGCAACCAAGGAGAAAAAAAAAAAAAGAAAAGACATATGGGTTACTTGATTGTCCTCAAGCAACGATAAACTACAGTTATCCGGAACCTACCGATCCCATCGGGTGCCAGATAACTGGGAGTTTACTGTAGCCAAACGTTTGTAAATTCCTGTATTAACACCTATATGACTTCGTCGAGACACCCCATTCCAAAACCATGAGTATGAATACGGTGTTACTCTCCAGCCCTTTGAAACCAAAGACTGCCTCCGCTCTTCTCAAGAGGCTTTCCACAAGCTTGGAGTGGCCTATGAGAATTTGTGCCAGTAAAGAGCATTTGTGAGGCGAGGTACAGTACGGTTGTTGGATGAGAATACCCGGAGTGAAAAATCGGCATTCCAATTCAAGATTAGTCATGCTGGAACAGAAAAGGACCTTCCCCAAACTAGGCTGAAGGGCACAATGATCTAAAATGTATTTGCATGCTGTAGTATTAAAGTGTATGTCAAGCCAAAACCTCTTTCAGTTTAGGATAGAATGAGGAAGGATTAGAACCCCAGTCAGGGTTTTCCACTACTATCTGAAGAGTTTTCCCTCCCCTGTCCCGGTAACAAATGGTTTTACCAGAAAGAACTGACAAAAAAAAAAAAAAAAATATCTGCAAAGTAACACACACAATAAAAATCTAGCTTATTTCAGGAGTTCTAGCCTACCCCTGCTCTACTTTAAGAGATTAGCTCACCTTTATTTTTTTTTTCTTCAAAAATCCATTAACATTACTTCTTACAATCCATAATAAAATGCTGCCTTTGTTTTTTTTTTAAGTTATGCTTACTTTTATTAATGCTGTTCCTGTGGGCTCCCCCAATGTATCCAGACTAAGTGGTAGCACGGACTGACCATTGGATGCGTGGGTCCAGCTCATGAACAAGCACTCGGCTAGGAGAACGCTGTTTGCCTAACCCCACACATACAAAGTCCTTTCTCTCTCACTCAGAGAATGCTTAGCTGCTGCTGAGAGAGAGAAAATACATGGGCATGGACTTGCCAGGATCTTACAAGTTTGCCACTTCTCTCTTTTGCAATACCCGCACGTATACTGCAAAAATATAAAACTAATAAAAAGGAAATATTGGTTAGGATGATAACTTCAAGAAACTTCTTGAGGAGTTTCTTCTTTCACTTAATATTCAGGGATATGGGAAGTGTTAGCGACATGTATACACAGACACACAATCATACACACATAGGTTGAACTGGATGTACACTTGTCTTTATTCAACCTTACTTACTGTGTTACTTTGTTCAGTTGTTTGCTATATGGGCCATTTTATAAACATTTGTGTTTGGTTATCTTTGTGGATACTATTGGTGTTAAGCATACATTGTGTTATATTCATAGAACTCGGGTTCTCCCCAGATTGCTGCTCTCGCGGAGCCATTTTGGGGTTTATAAGTGCAATTAATTGATATTGTCTAACTGAAATCTTTATATACATGCCATTGTTGGTTTATATTCTTTATTAGTGGTGTGGAATTTTTATTGTTTTTAGGGGTTATGGTGTTGTTGCTATTTCAGATTGCTACAGTTAAAAAATAAAAATAATAGTACATGTTTTACACAAGCAATGTGGCCAATTAAGGGACTGTGGTGGCTTCATATCTAATCTGCTCATGGCCAGCACTGAAGGTGCTGCTATTCCAGTTTGGGCAACTCATGTTCACTCTTTACAGTCGATTCTGCTGAGCAAGTAATTTGAGATGGAGACAGATCTTTTATTTGTGCATGCTGCCTATTAAGACAGAGCAATAATAGGAAGAAAAAAAAATGGTCCCTGGTTTATTGCCATGACTAACGTTTAGTGGTGCAAGGGGTCCGTTTAAAATATAAAAGCTACATAGCCTATAGTCAATCAAAATATATAAAACTTAGGGAATATTTACATTACCATCCAAAGGTTACATATGTTGCCAACACAGTTCACTAGTATTAAAAAAACCAACAAAGGTGATACAAAGTAAGCGCCATCAGCTGGCTGTATTACAAGACATTCATTTCTGAAAGGCAGTAAGGCGTTAAATTCTGGGCAGTATAGAAGTCATCCCTTGACATATACACTGAGTGGCCAGATTATTATGACCACCCCATCAGTACTTGGCTGGGCCACGAGATGACTCCACGACATGTTGAAAAGTGGTGCGAGGAATCTGACACTGCACTGTTGCCCTTCTGTTGTCTTGTACCAGTCTTGCCACTTTCCGTTCTGCCCTAACATTGACTAGTCGCTGACGGCCACAATTCGCACGTTCAGACCCAGATTTTCGGCTGACAGTCCAGTCTTCAAAACACTTTAACAGCTGCTCTGAAACAATGAACAAATTCTGCTGTTTTGCCGATACTCACTCCATGGCTCCAAGCGCCAACAATCATCCCACGTTCAAAGGCTGTTCAATCACGTTGTTTAATCATATCTTCAGAAAAATATAACTTCTACTGTCGTGGTAGACAACCTGCTTCCCTATTTATAATGGCCTGGCCCTCTAGCAACTTCAGCACGAAATTGCCAATAATAGCTAATTTGCCTACAAATGTCAGGTGGTCATAATAATCTGGCCACTCAGTGTATATAAACCACAAAAGTAAAAGGAAAAGCTACGGTGGCTAAAGATCATCAAAAATTCCAAAATGAAATGTCACATCAGTGGTAAACTATGAGGACTTGCATTTGGTATGTTCAAGAAGGGCTTGAATTATAATTGTAGCAATGGGGTGGGGAAGACCAGCAATGACCCTATAGACTATGACGACATGTTTAGACATGCATCCAGCTTCACTCATTTTGCTTCTGTAGCGGGGTACTGCTGAAATAAAACCCTTGCGCAGCTCAACACTGCATTTAGACGGTTGCAATGCTGAATGCAGAATTCAATATCAAATTGTGGGGCTCATTAAACACTCGACATGGAAAGGGGTTGAGACAGCAGGGTGTTGCTTGCCAGATGCTAAAAACACCTACAAAGCTTTTAGCATTGGAGGCCTTAAGAACCGTAGCATGGCAAAGGAAAACTGCTCTACTTCCACAACAAGATGTCAGGACATTACGCAAATCTTTGTTCTAGGAATTTACTACAGTCTTTGGAGAAAAGAAAAAAAGGCAGGTGGGGGGGATACATCTAAAATAAACCTTGTGTGTGACAGTCTTAGACAGAAATGCCAACTATGTCCATACCGTATGCATAAAGTATACCTGCCAGTTAATAGCTGCCAATGCAAACTTGCTTTTATAGGTTCAAGGCCCCAGGCAGTCATACGTCTCTGTTTCACTACTTAAATAGCCGCCATCCTAGTTGTGCTGACACCTGATATGCAAATGCTTTTTATCCCAGTTCATGCATGATTTAGTGAAGGAAGAATAAAGATGACTGCCCCAGGCCATTCATCTTCCAAAAAAACACCCAAGAAAGCAATGGCAGCTGACATTTCTGAATGGGCAGGTCCACTCAGCTTCGCATCATTTACACACGCACACATGCTCTTTTTACATCCATGCGGGAACATTTCATTAAAACAAAACAGTTTAGGGTAGATTGAATAGACAGAACTTACCTTTGCCTTTTCACTAGGTTCACTAGTTGTGCCGTATGGGGTATTGTGTAACTCTTTGGAGACCACACACAAAAATTCTGCCTGGTCCTCATTTCCATAGTTATAGGAAGAACCAATGCTGACCAACTGAAAAGAAAAAAAAATTACATAAGCCTGAATTATACTTATTAGAAAGCAAGTATGATCAGAAGTTTACACAGATATGAAGCAAATGAACATTTAACAATCTAAGCATTTTAACTTGATACTCCTTGTTCTTTTACTGTGGGTTTTTAACACTTTAAAAAAAAAAAAAAAAGAAGCCCATTCCACCTGACAATCCTTCCCTAGAAGACCCCTTGATTATTTACCTAGCATTTCATAAAGAGGGGTCCCGTTTGGGGCATCTCTGATGAGGTTTCGGCAACTTCAACTTGACACATGAACGCACAGTTTTACAACGCACAGTTTTACAACTACAAGCCTACAACTAGTTATACGCACAAAGGCTGCACTTCTCTATGAAGAACCAATCTTGAGTTTTTTGGGGACCGCAATCAAAAGCAGATGTGGCAATCCCACCCATTCAATATCACACTCAACACTGTTCCATCTGAAGTTGGCGTCACCCTCCACTAAGTTTATGCTGGGATTAGGCTGCCCTGACTGACAACAGCCATTGCTTCACCGATCTGTAGGAACCAATTTAAGATGGTTTGGCTCCACATCTGGATATTCACTTGTATTATTAGTATGTTTTTTTCCACACTAAAATGCATGCAAACCAAAATCCAATGTATTACTATAGGGGCCTTTCACGGACATTGTGCGCGCCAATACGCCCGCTGTTTAAAATATTCCATGAGCTAAATATCCGCTCGTTTTGCTCTATAGACTTCAATGGCAAAGTTTCGATCAGCACGTTCTTTGCACTTTTTTTTAAGCGCGTTTTCGCTGCCGAGACTGCTTTTCATTGGACAACTGAAAAGCTGAAAAAAGCCTTATAAAACAGTCTTGCACATGAACAGAAAATGTCACGTGCATTTAAACCCCCCCGCCACACACAAAAAAAACAAAAAACTTTTGTAGAACCCCTGAAACGCCGTCACTCTGGTCTGAATGGGGACTTAATTACGCAACCAGGGTTTTGGGCCACCCTTCCTGCAGGCAGATAGGCCACAACTGAGCAATTTGGGCAAGCAATCTTAGTAGACCACTTTCTCCACACAGGATTTTCCACATTTAAAATGTTGCGACTTTGCAAGAACGCCATACGGGAGAAGTAATATTAGCATATCAATCACTGAATTTTTTCTTCCTGTTACGGTTCCATTTTTTCCAGAACATCACCCTGTGGTTCAAAAACAGACTGACAGGTAAACTGAATTTCTAGTGATACAAGCTTCCTCTTGCCAGAAACTTCCCAGTTATTTCAACAAGCCACATACCATAGTGCTAAAAAGACAGGTCCCAAGTAAAAACACATCATTTAGCTTTGGCTGGGAGAAGAAAAAGTCCACTGGAAGTTCTTCATGCAAAAGCCTTCTCCAGAACCATGACCAAAACAGTCAGAGCCCCAATAAGATTTAGGAACATGCCGAAGCTTTGACAGCACCACAAAAGTCTACGTGGAGACAAATATATCCTTCACACCCAAAATCTGTTGCTGAACAACAATGGCTTCAAGCAACACACCTTTTTAATATATCCAGAACAACCTCCCAATTGATCAACTTATTAGCATTCTACACTATAGAACAATTTTACTTCTTTCTGGTATCCTCATTCTCTCACTGCAAGCACAAGTTCCATAGTGAGCGTCATTTAGTAGTTTCACAATTTACTGCTGGATATCTTTTTGAGATGCATACTAAAAAGATTGGTCAGGTAATTGAGTTTTCTAAACAGACCTTACACTTGCTACAAGATGACTCAAGCCTAAATTACATTTCCGACTGTCCATTTCTCTACTTCTGTGTAAACCTGAGCATTACTTGAGGCCAGCTGTACATTCATTAAACACTATTAATAGCTTTCCATAAAGAAAAAATAAATAAAAATCAGGGCCAGAAGCATTACATTTAAAAGGATTCTCATTTCATGTATGGATGCCTTAAATCCCAGGCAGGTTGTCTCTTGAAACCAGGGGTGTACAAATTAATATGAAATTCAAAAGCCAGTCTTCCAATCCAGGATCCAACAATTCCCCTCCCCCCCCATTCAAAAGTTCTAGAGAAAACCTCAAAATGTTGGGTGCCAGCTGTCATTTTTAAAAGGAGCATTCAATAAGCCCTCCACCTCTCCTTAGTAAACTGTATTAGAGGTCTATTAAGCGAGGCAGTTAACAGGAAGGTGGCGGAGAGTTGTAAACTACACCATGGAGACTGCCGTCAAGGGACAACCTGTGGCTTTCCATATAGTTAGAGGAATTCTTTAAAGTCAGCCATGGATTGACTAAGAGGGAGTTTGTTAATACAATTTAAAAAAATAGCTAAGCAGACAAAAATAGTTTTTAGGCTGTGATTTGAATTCAGAAGTAAAATACAGGAGACAGAGGGGGAGCCATAACCAAGCACAGCAGGACAATGGGTTCAAAACATGCTGGCCCCTATTGGCATTCTGCTCACAGTTAACAGGTAGTAGGTAAGGCCATGCATGTGTACATAAAGGGTACAGAAGAGGAGAGAATACAGAGCCGTGTGCAGTATTGGACACACCTCACCGCTGAATTTCTGGAGGCTGGTCTCCTCCCCTTTTACTTCCCTCGAAACAATGAGCAGAAACTCTGACTGACGGTCCCGCCTGCATCCATAAATGGAACCTATGCTGACAAACTGTAACCACAGTAAATGCATAGTAACTACGCTGGAAAAACACATACCGAGCCATACAAGTAAATCAAGAGAACAATGAAAGCATCTAGACATGAGTTGACATTCCTACTCGTCATTCTATCAGCTACAACATACTAAGGGACTCCTCACAAAACAGATTTTGGGCTATCCTAAACTAGACTTCCCATGATTCACAAAATGGCTTTCAGGTAATGAAGAAACATGAAATTAGACCAATCAGGTGTCACAAACAGTAGCATTTTGGAAAACATTGGCTTAAAAACAAAAAATGTCCCAGGCACCATCACATTTTAAGATGTATAGTCCCAATATACCTGTAAGGATCACATACAAAGAGACCCGTCAGGTTTTTGCCTTCTGCAACAGAACACCCGGTAAACTCCCCTCTCCAGGGGCCCTTTCCTTCTACATCTCCTAACCAGCACCGCAGCCTCAGAATGCCTCTGACTTCAAACTGTTGTGAGTGTCAGATACTTGTGAACCCGCCACCCCCCACACCTCCACCCCCCACAGTACACTCGTTCCTTCCGGTGAGGAATGGGAAAATCCAGCAAGCGGTGGCTGACATAGGTATTCAACAGTGCCCAAAGTGCTGAATTCCTAATAGGCTTAAGCGATGGATGAGCTGCTAGAGAGGAGAGTATACAGCATCTTCTACTGCAGGAGAGAAAGGTTTTTTTTTTTAGGGATGCACCGATACTTGCCATTTTCATGAGAACTACCAGGGTTGCAGCTGGGACCTGGCTCTAGTGCTCCAGACAGCTACCTGCTAACTTTTGAATTTTTCTCTAGTCTAGTCTTGGAGCTTGAAAAATATCTGTACTTGTACCGAGTACTGTACTTGGTATCGGTGCATCCCTAGTTTTTACATTTTTAGAGCCCTGTGACAGGGTCTCTTTAAGCTGTAAGATATAAACCCACCGTAAAGCTATAAGATAATGAAAGGTATCAGATCCCATTCGATCTTGCCATTACAATACCGTGTGTTAAAACATGCATTTTACTATATGTTGAGGTAACAAATGCACCACAATGGTGTCGGTTAATAGGTAGTGGCAATACATCCACACTACAATGGCACCACAATGCACATGTGTTGCAATGCATGGGGGGGAAATCAGGTACACTTTTGTGCTTTAAGGTGTGCTGCTAGCCTGTTCACAGCATGAAGTCCTTTAATAAGCAAGCATTGCCAAGATGAAAAACTAAAAGCATAGAGCAGACTGTATTCCTTATGGCTCCTTTTATGAGCCTAACCAATGTTAGAACTTATGTTGCTCATCCTCTTAAAAGAAGGGCAGGCTATGTATACAACTAATCCACATGGTCTGGCAATGAGGACAATGAGAAGTTTAGTGGCTGATATAGAAATTATGCCATACAAAATCACCCAATCTTGACTGTGCACCCCTTCAACATTGGTCAGATCGGGCCTATAGCCTGAAAACTATGGGAGATTTAAACCAATAAAAGGGGCTTGAAGTGCATGGTAGGACAAAAGAAAAAAATGCTGTTCATCTCTGCAATACATGCACACTGCCCCATGTTTTATCTCTGCAAGTATAGGAAAATAACAGTTGATCTGCTTTAGCTAAACTACACTATCTTCACAGCATAGATATTAACCATTCATCAGTCCCAAGATAAGAAGTAGGAGGGCTTATTACACTACCCGAGATAAAACCGGAAGTGTGCTGAGGACACAGTTACCGTTACCATACAGTTTAAGCCATCCACAAAACATGTGACACTAATAAAAAGGTCCCCCTGCAATTAGACACTTTCCTGTACAGCAGCTCTAGACTAAGACACGCAGCCACAGTTCACATAAGAGATTCTTTTATTTTTAAATTACAATAGTTTGCCAAAAGCGGGCAGTTAATGCGTCATTGTATTTGCTGTCAAAAAGGATTATAAATACAAATGAAATATTCTATAAAACTAAATGAATACACAGTAGATGACTCATGACTTTACCTGCTCAAACTTCCAGCCATCAGACATCGTTGAGACCATTTGAGTGAGCTCTTCCTCCTGACACTGCAGCACTCTGTAAACATGTTTAACTGGCACCTGGCAGTGGACAGAAAAAGATGAATAGTTATTGACAAGCTCATACTTAGCTGCAGCCAATACGGGCACCAATGCTAGCCACACACCTCTTAATTGGGGGCAGACAAAAGCAATAAAGTGTAAGTGTATTATAGCACGGGCTAAAGAGAAATGGTCAGGAATGGCTACTACAGCTCCCACTTACCTTACCCCAGAGGCACCGGAAAAGTGTCTGCACAAAAAAGGTTCCACCTGGCTCTTTTTGTTCCAATATCTGTCCTGCAACTACCGTGGTCACTCTGGTTATTACCCAGCAGGATTTCTGATCACTTAGAACAGTGATGATAGCCATCTCACTCATGCTGACCCCCTCTGGCACTGCATTCTAACTCACCAACCAAAATGAGAGTACAGGTGATGAGTTCTAGCAGTTGATGAGCCAGAAGTAGCATGCATGAAGTACTGCAGTAGCCAGGCAACTAGCATTATACAGAAGGCCAGCCTTGATCGTCCACATTTTTCTCATGAATGGGTTTTTATCAGCCACCCAAACCAATTGTAGGTTTGGATAGGAGGTTGATGGCTGATTCACCTAACACCTTCTTACATTCACCTACCGTGACCAAAATACCAGCTGAACTCCAGGCAGAAGTATTCAGTAATATACTATCATTTTTTTTTTTAGCTTATATCCGTTTTATTCATTTTGATTGGGCATCTCAACACACATCATCATTGTCCATATTTAAAAGGAGAACTATGAGGTGAGAGAAAACCACTCACCCTCATAGTTTGAGCCGACGTGAGAATAAAACTGTCGCACGTCGGCTGAATAGATCAGGGAGTGAACACATAGTCGCTCGCTCACTTCTCGATCGTCTCCCTGCAGAGTGGTGACCGTCAGTCACCGCTCTCCGCAGGGATTCACCCCTCCCCTCTCATCCAACGCTGAGTGGAGGAAGGGACAGTGAGGGGGCGGGTGCAGCTGGTTCTGCCTCTAGATAGGCAGAGCCAGCTGTCTTTCAAGCAGCTGGGTGGATAGTGACAGTATTGGCGGGATCCGTCCCGCTGCGGCGCTCTCAGTATACCACGAGCTGTAGCATGCGATATACTGAGCTTCGGGTCACGGGAGGACACTAGTATACGTGACCCTTAAGAGAACTATGGGGAAAAACACTTACCCCATAGTTCTCTTTTAAAGCTGAACTCCAGTATACACGTAAACTTGCTCCACAAGTGTTTTATGTATGCAAATTAGAAAGTTTCTAATTTTGTTTTCAATAGCGCTTCACCATTTAGTAGAAATGGACCTTATAAAATTGTGACGTGATCACTCCATCGTGGAGGAGGTATCATGGTGATGGATATGTAAAATCCACTCATTGTGTTGCACCCCTAGTAGAAACTGCAATTCCCCCAACGTGCAATGAGAATTGTAGTTGTGATTAGGCAGGATGTGGGCAGATATGTTGTGATGTAAACCCTGCCAATCGCAGGTGTAGGTGGGTGAGACAGACCAGGAGGCTCTTGGCCTGTCAGTCACAGTGGGAGGTCATAGTGAATGGGACACACACCAGCAGTCTTCTGGCAGGTCACTCAAACCACGTAATCTAGTTGGGCGGGACAGGGCGGCAGTCAAATGCCAAAGTCAGCCCAATTACAACCAGCAGCAATGTAAATTTTTCACTGCTTACTAAAAAGAAAATTACAAAATTAAAAACGCACAACAAACCTAGAAGAAGGGAAGTTACAAGACCAGAAGTTGGGCGATTAGGGTGCATAGCGGCCACCGGACTTAGAAAACAGAAGTAAAGGGGACAAGAATAACTAAGGAATGAGATTGTGAGTGGGAGGCCAACTTTATACAAAGACGACATTTAAAAGGACCTTTCCACATATTACTGAATACTTCTGCGTGGAATTCAGCTGGTACGGTTATACTTTCGTATCAGAACAAAAATCCAACAACACCCATGCGGGCAATTTGTTTTTCCTGAGCTACCAAAAAGATAAAAACCAGTGCCAAATGAAAGGCGTTCCCACATAAAAATGTGTTTGTTTGACTGCTAAAAACTCTGGGTAGCAGATTGTTTTGAAGGGCTTCTTTTGTGCGCCACTTTTGTTAATACAATCAAAGAAGATGGAACTTTGCAAAAGTGTCCACAACATTGCTGTGTGTTTTATGGATCTCTTTTCAAGAAGAAGTCAAATGACCCATGGTCCGAATGACAGTATACAAGTTTACTAATGAGAGACACATCCGCAGCTTGTCAAACCCTCTAATCATCTTCTCCCTATAAAGATTTAAGCCACAAATCGTGCTAATTAGCTCAGGAGATTTCCTGGCCAGGAATTCCCTTAGCTTACTGTACACTCATCTGCTGACGCTAACCGTCCCTGCTAGCCTTTGCTTGCATCACTCCGTCCATTAACACAAACCCTTTCACTGATCCCCATCAAGTAAAGGAACCTCCTTCATGGGTTGGTGTTCTGCGGATCTATGTGTCAGGGCAGATGCCGTTTGTATTAACTGCCACAGCTAAATTGGAGATTCATTATCTGGCTGACGTAAATAATCTCGGCTCAATGAGTGTTTTGTCTGTTCTGGTACAGATAAAATATATACTGAGGGCACTTTGTTAATGTTGTCCCGTATCTGCTGCAGAGGACTTCCTTTTATGGAACATTTTGTGCATTTTCGTTGCCTCGGTTTACTGAAATGCCAGCAAGCACAGAACAAACTGTTGATGTGAAGAGTCAAAGCAGAATTTAATGTGCTTTGCAGGATACTGCAAAATCTGGGGCACAAAGAACTATTGGGGGAAGAGAATTTCGGCAAACATTTGAAACTTTTAAAGGAGTAGGCAGATAGCAATTTCTGCAATGTCTTTCACTTTTTAGATTTATGCTGACATGCCAGTAATCTGAAGCAAAAACGCCAATGGTTTTGGGACGTCCTTTAAATCTAACACACAAACACTTAAAAGGAGAACTATGAGGTGATTGCTTTTCACTCACCTCATAGTTCTAGCCGACCTGTGACAATGAGACTGTCACAGGTCGGCTCAGTAGATCAGGAGGTGAGCGGACACATACCGGCGTTCGCTCACCTCTCGATACTGTCACAGCTCTCTGCCGTGACAGGGGAGGGGCTGGATTCCCCTCTCCCCGCTCCGATCCGCCAGCGCTGACTGGCAGAACGGACAGGGGAGGGGGCGGGAACAGCTGGCTCTGGATAGGCAGAGCCAGCTGTCAAACACGCAGCTGGGCGAATCCAGACATAATTGTCCCGATCCACTTCAGCGTCTCAGTAAACCACTCGCGGTATACGGTGGGGTCTCAGGGAGGGGGCGGGTATAGCTGGATCTGCCTCTAGAAATACAGAGCCAGCTGTCAGTCACGCAGCTCGGCGGATCCAGACATAATTGTTGGGATCCGCTTTAGTTGCGGTGTCTCAGTATACTGCGAATTGTAGCTCGCAGTATTTTGAGCTTAGGGTGACGGGAGGACGCTAGTTTGTGTGCTCCCGTTACCCTTAGGAGAACTATGGGGAAAAGCCTTCACCCCATAGTTCTCCTTTAACACTGCACAGAATTCTTGAAGGAAGAAGGGGGTAGAAGCGGACGGGTTTTTACTGCTTGCGGTCTGTTTTCTCTAAAGCAAAGCTGGCCATGCACTGGTCATATTTCACACCAAGTCCTGCTGACTCAGCCAATATACGACTTGTGTGGCCCAGCCAGAGCTCCCGTGTTTGAAAATGTCTGTTTCACAGTCATATTTTAAAGAGTCGGTCTGAAAATGTTGCCAAACAGTGACTGCAGCCAATTATTCATCAGGAATCCACTGACATTCAAGCCATGTATGGCCAGCTCAAACGGCCAGGAATAATTTAAAAATTCAAGCTGTGTATGGTCAGCGTAAGGAGAAATCCTAAAATGTCACAGTTGTAAACAGAATTACTGTGTTCAGGGGGGGAAATAAATAAATAAATGGAGATGCTGGTTCCAGTGACAGATGTAATAAGGTAAGATTTCCTCTATGGCAGGGGTAGGCAAACTCTGGCCCTCCACCAGTGGTGAAACTACAAATCCTGTGATGCATCTCTCTGAGAGTCATGTCTGTGGCTGTGAGCATCTTGCAATGCCTCATGGGATTTGTAGTTTCACCACAGCTGGAGGGCTGGAGTTTGGCTACCCCTGCTCTATGGGGAGATTCCCCTCTTTTTGGTTCTGTCACCAGCTGGAGCCACGTACATACCATTCTTCTGAATAAACTAACACTTGGAACACTTCATGCAACCGCTGCTTTTCAGATATCAACTTCAGCTAAGAAGCTGAATGTATCCTACAGCCCTACCCACATCTTGCTATTGGCCCATGCCTGTAATTGGTAGCCTCACAAAATATTATTGGGGTGCAGGGAGGAGGGGGGGTAGTTGATCTTTAACTTTTTATCTAAAGCCAGCATTTTACAGTGCACCCTGCATTCCAGGGCATCAGGAAAAATAAGGAAATAAGGAAGTCACCTGCAGGCAAATATTCTACACAATATTAATGCCCAATTGAACGTTTAGTCTAAGCTGGATATATACATTCTTGGCGCATCAAAACAAATGTGCAAGGTCTTAGAGCTTGTTTTGCTTAAAATTAGCCACAGCCTAAGTACAATAGTCAGTCCCCTACCAACATGCTGTAGAGCACAACTCTCAATTTCGGTGTGGAAGCAGTGGTCACTCTGCAGATGTCAGACATGCCCCCTGCTGAGTCACAGCCACAGCTCTCTAATCAGCAGGTAACACAAGCTCTGTTTGCTGCAAAGCTACACCTCTGACTCTTTTTGCAATAGGACCACTGCCGTTTCCACAGAGACCAAGTAGCAGAGCTGCACTTTGCAGTTGCAGTGGCCAGGCTTTCTAATGATGTGGCTGCGTTAGGAAACAAAAAAACACAACACCCTTTTCCTGGTCCCCTTGGATGTACTTTTTGCCTTTATGCACACTGTCGGATGCACTAGATGAGATAACCTGATTCATGATCACATGTCGCTATACCAGCTGTTATATGGCGATGAACCTGGATGGTTATTTTAAAAAGGAGAACTATGAGGCGAGTGCTTTTCATTCACCTCATAGTTCTAGCCGACCTGTGACAATGAGACTGTCACAGGTCGGCTCAGTAGATCGTGAGGTGAGCGAACACATACCGGCGTTCGCTCACTTCTCGATCCTGTCACGGCTCCCTGCCGTGACAGGGGAGGGGCTGGATTCCCCCCTCCCCGCACCGATCCTCCAGCGCTGACTGGCGGAACGGACAGGGAGGGGGCGGGTATAGCTGGATCTGCCTCTAGAAATACAGAGCCAGCTGTTGTAGCTCGCAGTATACTGAGCTTAGGGTGCCGGGAGGACGCTAGTTTGTGTCCTCCCGTTACCCAGAGAACTATGGGGAAAAGCCCTAACCCCATAGTTCTACTTTAAAATTAATCTCACTGTAACTGCTCATATTATTGGAATGTATATATATTATTTCCTTAAATTTTCAGTACACTATTCGCATTCCCCATTACGTGTTCGCATTTAACCACTTGCCGTCCGCCCGTTGTAAAAAAACGGACGGACGGCACTGCAGCATTGGCGGGTTGCCGTCGCCAGACGGCATCTTTGTCTGCTCGCGCGTGCCCCCTAGCGGGCACGCACGGGCAGAAAAGAAAGACCCGACCAATGCAAACACCCGTTACCGGGTGTTTCACATATAGACGATCGGTGGCTCCATAGCCCGCCGATCGTCTATATGTGCTCGTTTTTTCGGACAAAATGACAATTGTGCTACACGTTACATATCGCCGCGAACGTCGCAGTGAGAGCAATCATTTTAGGGCCATCAATCACTGATAACACTAAACTGATGAGCGGTAACAGCTTTTAAAGCGTCGCCTAGGGCCAATTTTGGGTATTATCGTTTTTTGAGGTTTCGCGCGCGCACGCAATTTTAAGGCTTGACATGTTTAGTGTCTTTTTACCCGACGTGACCCCGTCTTTTATATTTTACCAAAAAATTGGGTAATAATAAATGTTTTATCATTTAATATAGGGGAAACTGTTTTTTTTTTTAAATTTCGGTAATTTTTCCTTAATATAGTAAAAAAATAAAACCCCCAGTGGTGAATAAATACCACCAAAAGAAAGCTCTATCTGTCCCCAAAAAAGGGTATAAAATTCATTTCAGTACAGCGCTGCATGACGGAATAAATGTCAGTCAAAGTACCGCAGCGCTGAATACTGAAAAATGGCCTGGATGGGAAGGGGGTTTAACACCGCGGATGTCAACTGGTTAATTAGGTCCTTCTTGAGCCTATGGGTGAATTTGCAGTATCTTTTGGATTTTATTATTTCTGAATGCTTAAAAAAAAACAAAAAAAAAAACACAACTTTGTATAAATAAAGAATTTACAACAAAAACCCCCACAAACAAACCCATAACAGTCTTTGAACATCTTTTGTTTTGATGCACCTGAAATTAGCAGCTTTAAACTGAACATCCAATAGGGCTCTAACACTAAAGCCAAACTTATGTAGTGTCACACAAGTGTAAAAACCTCTGGGAGGCTTTTAATGCTTCGTTCCCCAACATTCCTTTAACTTGCTGCTCTGCAACTTTGATAGGAAGCAAAAAGAGGTCAGTGAGAAAGAAAAGAAAAAAAAGGAGTAAAAAAAGAGAGAAGGAAAGGAAAAATAAATGTTATATATTACTATAGGTATGCTATGGTTGTTGAAAACCTGATAAAACAAAAAGGAGTACCCGAAAAACTTGCAAACAAATTAACTACAATATATGATTCATTGGCAAAGAACAACTTTTTACATGAGGCAGATATTTATATCACAACTCTGTGCCAAGCTGGTCCCATTTCAGCCTGCCTATTGAAAAGTTGGCCTGTCAATGTCATGGCTGAAAATAGAAGCACGCTTGGGTCAGTCTGACCCATATCCCCATTTGACCTTACACTTAAATACAAGACATTACTACAGCTAAAAATAGAGGCCAGTGCAATGTGCTTATCACAGGCTAAACGTAAGCCTAAAGTAGCAGACAAGAGCATGATATGGTTCAAAGATAAAAAGACAATTATAACAGTCTACATATACCACAGTACCTGGTACAGCTATCAGGCTCTGGATACTAACTATGGAAAGTTTAAGTGGACCATACTTATTCTACAATGGGCCTTCCTGGACCAAATCCACCCCCAATACAACACAAAGCCTCACCTGTGATGTTTTACTGTCCCTCTCTCTTATTCTGTCCTTTACCAGTTTAATTAACGATGTGATATTGTAGAACTCGGCTTCTTCCAGAACACCTGTTGAAAGGATGAGAGTAGGTAAAGGTTAGTGGAACTTGAAGTAATCCTCACCTACCTGGACTCATCACTGGAAACTTTCTGTAAGGTTTTGGCTTTCACATCCATCTAGCAGCTTATTAAATATACATTTGTTTCCTATCCCTCGGCATGCTCATCACTGAACAAGACCTACATATATTCCATCAATGGCTGCTTGAGAATATGTAAAAACAAGTTAGCCAGAAAAGCAACACATTAATCTTTAAAGGAACACTAACATCTCCAGGGTTGATAAAGAAACTGCCAACAAAAATAAAGAAAAAAATTATATATTGAATACAAATAAATGACATGCCGATCAGCCATAACATTATGACCACTGACAGGTAAAGTCAGCAACATTGATTATCTCATTACTAATGGCACCTAGATGTGATTATATTGGGCAGCAAGTGAACATTGTCCCTGAAGCAGAAAAAACAGGGCAAGCATAAGGATTTGAGCAACTCACATGGGCCAAATTTTGAGTGCTAGACAACCTGGTCAGAGCAACGCAAACTGCAGCTCTTGTGGGATGGTCTACAGTGGTCAGGACCTACCAGAAGCGTCATGGATGGCCAAGGCTGGTCTGTGTAGTCCGATCCAAAAGAGCAATTATAGCTCAAATTGCTGAAAAAGTGAATGCTGGATCTGAAAGATAGGTGTCTGAACACAAAGTGCAGGAAAGTCAGGAAATCACCAGCACTCAGTAGTAAAGATAAATATGTCCCTTTTATTGGACAGAAAGCGTCACAGACATCCAAATAAACCGACGTTTCGGGACCGCGCAGGGTCCCTTCCTGAAGGCAGAAAGATGTGACACATCTTTCTGCCTTCAGGAAGGGACCCTGCGTGGTCCCGAAACATCGGTTTATTTGGATGTCTGACGCTTTCTGTCCAATAAAAGGGACATATTTATCTTTACACAAAGTGCAACACAGTTGGTTGTGTATGGGACTGTGTAGCTGCAGGGTGCCCATGCTTCAGAACTAACTGGACTACGCAGCAATGGAAGACAGTGGTCTGGTCTGATGAATCACGTTTTCCTTTACATCATGTGGCTGGCCGGGTGCCTGTGTGCTGTTTATCTGGGGAAGAGATGCTGGGAAACCTTGGGTCCTGCCATTCATGTGAATGTTACTTTGACACATACCACCTACCCATTGTTGCTGACCAAGTACACCCCTTCATGGAAACGGTATTCCCTGAAGGCAGTAGCCTTTCTCAGCAGGATAATGTGCCCTGGCACACTGAAAAAATGATTCAAGAACGGTTTGAGGAACACAACATGTTCAATAGCAAGTAGGGTGGTCACCATAATAGTCTAAACAAACCAGTTAGGCAGCAAGATCAATGGCACTTGGTTGCACCTCCCATTATTTTACAGACCAGTTACTTAAACGATTTTTGGCGGTCAGTTTCGAGAGGGGCACAGCAGCCTACAGATATGGAAGTGTCCATCTACCCAAAATGCAACTCTAGACAGGGTTACTTGGCTAAAGATTGAATATAAAAACACTGACAGAAGACCTTGGTTTAATTTTTTAAAAGTGAACCCATAGTGTACAACCTCTACTCCAACATTACCCACAACCTCTTCTAGTACACTGGAAGGTCAGAAGATCCTCCTTGAGAATATTCTCCTTTTATTTGTTTACCCACCTTACAAACAAGTCTGTCAGTGCAAGCCCAGTGAACTGGAATTCAGAAGGCAAAACAAATTGTTCACCCATGAATGCAAATATACTCATTATGTAGACTGGTGACAAGATTATATACAGGGCTCGAAAAATCCACTCGTCCACGACGAGAGGACGGTGGAGCCCGACGAGCAGCTTCCCGCAAGCACGATTATATAAAATGACTGTTCTGCTTTTATGCCAACTGAAAGCCAATGTGAATCCTTACAATACTTTGATTATGGTTTCAGATTAGAGCAGGAAATGAGCGAACATTAACAAAAGCAGTTGGATGTCATTACTTCACGTGATTATCCGCAGACAGTCACACCTTAAAGGCTCCTGAACAAACAGGTAATTCAGCTTAGCAGGTGTTTGGGCCAAATCATCACCAATTGTGATTAACCACCTCAATTCCAGCATGTTTCCTCATTCATGATGTCTGCTTAAAATTATATATATTATTTTTTTTTTTTAGGGTATTTTTACAGCCCAGGCATTCTCATTTGATCTGATTTATAACGAGAAACCATTCCCCCCCCCAAAAAAAATGTGCATCTTTGTTTGCTTTCTATAGTTAAAGACCCCCAGAAAAAAACAGTGGTTATTTATTGGTACCAAGAAAGCCCCGTCGCAAAAAAACAAAAAAAGTTGACATGGGTACACTACTGCATTATGGAGTACTTGCCAGTCAAACATCTGACTGAAAAAAAGCCTGAAAAAGAAGGCCCTGTATTGAGGTGGTTAAAACTAGGGATGCACAGATACCGGTTTTTCGGTAAAGAGTACCAATATTTTTTTCGGTACTTGCCGTTACAGAATGTCCCATTAAAGAAGCCGGGTGGCGTGTAATGACTCACCGCCCATCTTCCTGATTAGCCTGGAACCCGTCTCCATGCTCACCAGGTGACTAGGAAGCATGGAGCCGACGACTTTCTGGCCAATCAGGACGCCGGGGGGGGGGGGGGGGGGAATGCGCGGGGCGCCGG
>NW_017307157.1:323494-357123 GCF_000935625.1 Nanorana parkeri
CGAATTCGGTGGCCCGGGGGGGGGGGGGGAGGTAATGACTCGCTGCCCGGCTTTTTGATTGGCCAGCTTCCCAACCAATCAGTAAGCTGTCATTAGACACCGCCTGGCTCCGTGCTCCCACGTCACCAGAGCCAGCCGTCACTCACGCAGCTGGGCGGATCCAGACATAATTGTCGGGATTCGCTTCAGCTGCGGCGTCTCAGTGTACGGCGAGCTGTAGCTCGCGGTATACTGAGCTTAGGGTGACGGGAGGATGCTAGTTTGTGGGGAAAAGCACTAACTATGGGGAAAAGCACTAACACCATAGTTTTCCTTTAAATAATTTTTTTTTTTAACCTAAACAAAAAAAAAAAAACACTTAATCCTTGTGGTACGGGGATAGCCACACTGCAAGTGTTAAAAAAAAGTATTGCTGGAGTTCTTTAGATTTAGATGCAATGGGTCCTTGTTGTGCCATTTCAGAGTTAAAGTGATAAAAACCATTAGTAGCTTATGGATTCCAGATTTCATCATCTACAAATCTGATCCACACAAGTCAAGAACAAAGTCAGGTCATGGTAACCCGTTCTGCAGAAAATAATAAGTCAGCTGCTTTGATCAAAACCTCCAAGTTTTTAGAAAGAGCACTGCTTCCATACAAATGCACACAAATCCTCTGTGCCACTGTGCTCTGTAGCTGTGGCTGCCTTCTACAAACCATGAACTGTAAGACTTTGCATGCCTTCTGTTTTGAATTGTAATTTAAAAAAGTGCCGTCATTCACTTAGCTATGCAAATCTCAGGACTGAATAGACAGAACTACAAATCATTTGGCAGGCAAAACAACCCTCATATATATATTCCATATGGATCGTTCGCTGCAATAGCAGCTCTTTCAATTAATATATATAGATTTATTTATATATTTATCCATTTTTTTTCTTCCTCAAAGAAAAGCTTACCTTCTTCTGCTAGGTCTTTGTTTATCACCAGTTTCCCGTGTCTCAAATAATTCAACACTGGTCCAAAGTATGTGGGGTCTCGGTCTATTAAATAGGCACCTGTTTCATCCTGCAAGCAAGAAATGTAAATGATATCAGACAAAGTCAATAGGCTTACACTGCATCCTGTACACTGCAGAGTATACATAGTTCCAACCAATTTCCACAACCTAGAATTTCCTCCCTCTCTCCACATCCTTCATCACCATTTACATTCCTCCCTCTCTCCACATCCTTCATCACCATTTACATTCCTCCCTCTCTCCACTTCATCACATCACATCACATTCAGGTTCCCACTGCAGGTTCCAGTCTTAATGCACTTTTTTTTTATTACATCAGCAAATGCTGAAACACCACATCTGAAGCATATGTCCCCTTGGTTCTCCCCCCCCCACAGTTTGGCACATTTTGGCTTAATTTCTGTCCTGAAAGATCCCAACCCTCTGAGTTTTGACTGGAGCTCCACTTTAAAGGCTACATCAATAACAAAGAAGATCTCTGTGCCATTGCGTTCAAGCACTCGTGTACATTGAATTGTAATGTTCCCCATTCTGCCCAGTGAAGTCCTCATATATTAGCAGCAATTTCTCATACATAACCCTGCAACTTTATCACTTTAGGTTTAAAACTATTCTACAAGCCTGTTAAGGAAACAAAAATACACGTTGAAAGGGAAGTGTTGCTTTTATGCACAAGGCAGCAGCACAACAGGATATAATTTGCACAAAGCACATAACACATGAATAATGCAAAACAGCATTAATGAAAACAAGGATATACTTTTATCCTGGGAGGTAATGATATTCAATATAGTCTTATTAAAAGGGGGCAACTGAAAACACATCCAGAGCTAAAAAATGCCTTTCAGCATGAAAATGTTAGTGGTACTACTTGTTTTCTGTACCGTTTTACTGCAGATGGGGTTGTGCCAGATGCTGATGAGAAGAAGGAAATTTGGCCCATTTAAATCCAGACAACACTTTATCTTGAGATACAGTAGAGAAGTGTAACCCCCCAAATATTGTGTCAGGCTTGCTGGCCATCAAGAGTGTAGTACATGGAAATCATGGCTTCCAAGGCGTAGGGCTTGGAGACCAAAGTGAAAATATAACCAGATCATTTGGTGATGTGGGTTCAAAAGATCCAAAATGCTCTTCTTGAAGAAGAACTTTTTGGATTTGTAATGAAGACATACAGATATAGGTTTTCCAATGCTTCACACGGGTCATCCATTCTCATATTTATCGTTCTCAGCATCTCCACTGGATAGATTTCTTTCAATGCCAGTCCCTTTGGCACTGACCACCAGGATAGAACATCATTTCACTTTAAATCTCATCTCCGGGGAAAACAAAATACCTCCCTGGAGAAGAGGCTTCCAAAACAAGCACTTTAAATCTTTTAAGTGCATTGAAATCACAACTCTTCCCCCTCCTTAACATTCTTTGGAGCAAAATCTTAGCAGCCTTCTAATGGAAACATTAAGTGCTTGTAAAAGGGCCGTGGCGGGTGTAGTTCCAGATTAGGGGGTTGAGTGTTCATTGGTTTGAAATTGAAGACGTTTAACTAAATAAACACTTTTTTTAAATTTTACATATTAGATACAATTAGGGAGGGTTATAACCAGTTAGTCTTGTTTGCCATGTGTGCCCCATTGTGGAGTTTCCCCAATCACTTCCTTTTCCCCAGCCACAACAGAAGTGAGAGAAATCCCTTGCCTGAGTTGTGGTTTGCTTGAGGAAAAGACCCACCCGGTTCCAAAACGTCATTATAAATGTGACACCTTTTTTATCAATAAAGAAGCATTTACAGAAACTATGTTGGAGTGCGAGTGACTTCACTTGAGGAAATCCCTTAGTGTCACCAATTGCAAGATTTCCCATCTATTCCATTTCTGGTTACAACTCAAAATGTGGAATTTTTCTTCAGCTTTCACTCTGCGTGATCACATTTATCAGGACAAAGTGGGCGAATATCCACAGACAGCAATAAAAACCTGACAGGTGTTCTAGTCCCTCTCCACTTTATACAAATACTTTTTACAGATATAAATCCAAAAAGTAAGTCAAGGCAACGGGACTTGCTGTATTTTTCTTGAAGACGTTTCACTGCCTATCTAACCAGCTTTCTCAATTCAGCTGGTTGGATGACTACTGAAACATCTTCAAGAAAAATACAGCAAGACCAGTTGCCTTGACTTAATTTTTACAGATATACCATGACCTGGATGAAGGAGAACCTTCAAACTTTTTGGATTTAGTTCTAATTCAAACAGACCTGCAGTACAAGGAAAAGTTTAGGTTATGGTCTCTAAAAGCAGACACCAACTCTGTCCCGCTAATAGACAACACAATGCGACTACACTATAGGAATACTTGGACACTGCCAATATAGGAGACAATAAATGGGCAACATAATCAAAATCCTGACAGCAGGATGGTAAAAAGCATGCGATTGTTGCAATAAATTATGCCGACGTCACTATTCCACTTTTCTTAAGTCACCAGAAGGAACTCCTGGCTAGGGATGGGCTGCATGTTCGAGTCGCACATAGGTTCGACTCCAACATAGCCTGTTCTAGTGTTCGCCGAACATTACGGGATGTCCGCGGTCTGTTCGACCGCGGAACATCCCACAATGCACTGCGCCGTCCGAAACGGTAATTGGCTACAGTCTTGCACCTGACACTGTGCCAATCAGTACAAATATAGAGCCATGATTGGGCAAAGTCATGATGACTCTGCCCAATCATGTCTCACAGCTAAGTCCCTGCAGTCTGTTGGCTGATTTTGCTTGACAAAAAAAAAAAAGGCTGAAGGGGCATCTGCTGCAACCAATACGAGCTAAACCAGTTGGCTAACAAAACAAAAATATGAATACATAAAAGGCAATGATCACCTGCCCAGACAATGTAATTGGTTGAAAGTTACCTTATTAGCATTCTTAATTTCATGTCTGACCATTAGAAAGGTATTTGAGTCCAAAGGAAGTAAAAGTCAAAACAGCTCAGAGAACCCTGCAATCTAAATGCAGATATAAAAACAGATCTCAATCACTCAGAAGCATGACTCAGGACGATAATCTTATCATATTACTGAACATTTACAGATAACACTTAAGACCCCATTCACACTGAGCGACATGCAAATCGCGCGACTTTGAGCGACGTCTTCCTATTGGGCTGTATGCAATCAGGAGCAATATCGCTCAAAATCGCTCTAAAAAAGGGTCATGTAGAAGCGACAAGCTACCAGCGACGAGCTACAAGCGATATTGAGCGATATTGAGCGAGACGAGATGTGAACAGCTACATTGAATTGTATTGGTGAAGCTACATAGAGCGATATAGTGCGGAAATATGAGCGATATCGCTACAAAAATCGCGCGATAAATCGCTCAATGTGAACGGGGCCTAAAAGGGGACTTAACAGTAACACTATAGTCTGCATGATGGATGTTGCGAGACTCAGTGATCCTGCCTCATACACAAATGTGAATAGGACCTAAAAATCCGCTGTAAAAAGGAATAAGTACTAAATGATGGCTCGTATTTTCCAGTATTGGCTCGTAGTCTCCAGTATTTGATCACTGGAGTCCCATCTGATATACCAAGTCAACTTAATTTGCCTGCAATTGAGTCCATCCATATGTAAAGTACCTGTATGGGCCAGACTGACCCTTTATAGGGAACTTATTATTAGAGAAATACGGACATCCGAGTTACGGACATCCGAGTTAAGCTGCCCACACACACACCTTACAATTTATCTGCAGATTTTCTGTGGTCAGATGGAAAAGGTGCAACTGATTCCTCCATCTACACTTAACTGTGTGGCTGGAGGAATCTCCACCTGGGCCAATCTGTTGCAGTTTTTCCATCTGACCACAGAAAATCTGCAGATAAATTGTAAGGTGTGTGGGCACCTTTACGGACAGAGGTACCAGGCTGTTCAACTAGTTGTAATGCTACCGTGTTCGTAGTGCTGTCCCTTCTGCTGTACATTACAGGAAGTTGTAGACGTGACAGGAAACAATACCAGCGCCTCCACATGCAATATCGGCCAGTTGAAATGGTAACGAACACACTGAAGAGGCAGCTCCACAGGTCAAAGGACCTTCAATCTGAGAGACAATAAACAAAAAGGAGCGCCTCCATAGTGTAAAACGAATTTTAATGATAAAAAAGCACAATTGTATTGTACTTACAAGAAGTCGGTAGTAAAAAGGCATGTAGAAAACAATGGGATGTCAAATCATCTAGCAGCGGAAGTCTGAAAAGATGTGCAGCATCACATGTAAACCCAGACCACACAGAGGCAGTGGACGCTGATGCTGCACATCTTTTCGGACTTCCGCTGCTAGATGATTTGACATCCCATTGTTTTCTACATGCCTTTTTACTACCGACTTCTTGCAAGTACAATACAATTGTGCTTTTTTATCATTAAAATTCGTTTTACACTATGGAGGCGCTCCTTTTTGTTTTTTGTCTCAAGTTGTAGACGTGCCTGCCTCTTCTTCCTGGTCTGGTACTGTACATTGCAGGAAATTGTACAAACATCTGTCCAAGTTGCATGTAAAGTAGAACTCCTAAAAAAAAAAATACAATTTGCACGTTTTGGTTAGTATGGTGTGGGATTAGAGCCACTGACAGCAAAACAGGGTTAACCCTTCCCTATCCCTAAAAAAAAAAAAAAAATTTACATGTTCCAACTTACATACAAATTCAACTTAAGAACAGACATACAAGTCCCTATCTTGTGTGTAACCCGGGGACTGCCTGTATGTAAAAGTGCCATTACGGGCCTCTACGGAGAACAGAAATACCGGTGCTTACACTAACACAGAAAGCAGAGGGTGCCATTAAAAGAAAATTGAGATTCCCAATCTCACAAGGACATGCACATCAAATTTACTCAGAACCGGTTAAATAAGCAGCAAATTGATTAATACGCGAGAACGTAATGTACAGAGAAGTTACATCTGGGGAACAGATGCTTTCATGTAATTATTATCATTTACTTGCTGCTAACATCTTGCTGAAGAGCAGCTAAATAAATCAAGAACTCCCAAGACACAAATCATTTCCCTTGTGGTACTTTAGACACTTGCAGATAAGTGAGAATAATGAATGTTATGGCAGTAGTAGCTTGACAAACACACCATGTTATGCAGAACCCAGCAGCTGTGACCGATGCCAAGGCTTCTCAAGAAAAGGCCAGATCCGCCGTACAAAGGCTGCTGGTGGCACTAGAGTTAAAGAGAAGCTGTGATAAGACTATTCGGGGAAAATGGGTTAAAAGGAAAACTGGGTTCAGAAGTACAATGAGCTGCCATTGTTGACCTCGCTTTCTGAATATGCCAGTTGCCTGGGAGCCATGATCACTATATGGCTTTAATGCTTTCTGAGGAACAGAGAACCATGACCAACATGCAGATTAGAAGCTCTGATCTCACTGGGGTCAGTGCCATGACATATTGAAGTCAGACAGCTTGGTAACTAGCATTTTCAGGAGACACACAGGAGTCATATGTCCCTCATGACATGTTTACATTAAGGTACATAACATTTTAGGGAACAGGGGAATGATTAAAATACTCATAATGGGGTTTATATATTTTTTTCTACTGTCTTCTGTTGGAATGACTCTTATTCTAGAGGAAAAGCTTAATACGGATAGGGGGAAAAAAAAAGTATTCTATGGGTTCACTCAAAGCTGACCTCCAGGAAGACAATTTTGTCTAAATACAAGAGAGTCGTGTGTAGTCATACTGGAAACTTGGGGTGCTTTGTGTATTTCTTGCAGATCTGTGCCGTAATCCAGTGTGAAACCTTTCCTCTGTGCAGGAGCTTCCTGTAATAAAGACTAGTCACTGCTGCCCTCTCCTTGTGGAGGGTGACTGGTCTGGTCTCCTCCCCCTCCTGTAGTTTTCTGCAGGCAGCCTGTAGTGGGTGGGGCCTGCTCCTTATACAAGGTGATAACTGGGTTCTCAAAAGGCATTTGGTGAACACAAAGTAGAATTATAACCTTGTTTCCTAGAGAGGAATATATGAAAACGGAAGTTTTATGGTCTGGACTTCAAGTTTAAATCATTGGATAAACAGCTAATAGAACGACATGAACCGATCTTCACATTTGCTTCTCTAGTCCCTTGTACAGAAGAACGGTGATGGGAGATCAAGTGCCAGAAGTACAAGCCAGTTAGGCCTTACAGCAGAGCTGGACAAATCCCAGGAGCCTTTGAGGTTCTCTCCAATTGTGGTCAATAGACCTGGCTTTTTAAAAAAATATCCTGCTGGCTTCTGGATTGGATAGACTGGCTACTGGATTCCATATTCATTTGTCCACCCCTGCTTTATGGCAGTCATTCTAACAATGACAGCTCACACATGTAGTCCCCATACAAGTCTACCCTCCTTAGAAAAACTAGCTTGAAGACGCGATATAATTCAAAACAGTACACGATGTGGATCACTTTCATTGTCAGATACGGCAGTACACAGATCAGCACATCATGGAAGAGCAATACGTTACATGAAGCTAGACGCTTTAATGGAAATTCCACATCAGTAAAATGTATTGGCTGACGTGTTTCAAACCATTTAGGTCTTAATCACAGCCACACAAAGATGTGAATGTGGGATTTCCATCAAACTATAGATTTGTTAACACAATCCTGTTTTTCACATTTTAGCAAACTGTGGTCAGCAAATCGCATCCGTTCAGTTTCTGTTCCCTGGAACCGGTAAGTCAAGTGTGAAAGCATCACAAGTTCCACCGAAGGCTTCCAATACAAGTATTTTGCTTGTGACCAAGTCTCTTTAAAGAAGAACTCTGGGGCTTAAAAACAACTTACCCTTGCAGTGAGGCTACCCCAGTACTGCAAGGTTTAAGTTCTTGTTTAATTTACAGGGTTCAAATAAAGCAGATGCTCACCTCATCCGCTGTCCCACCAGGCTGCTAGACTGGTCCTTGCAGGATCTTCTGCCACTGATGTAATCACATTTACTGTACGTTCACTGACTTGCATTAAACACATGGACACCAAGGGACATCCTGAAGTCAGAGCGGAGGGGGAGAAAAGAGTGCGGACCACCACGCAACCAAGGATCAGTCAGTTAAGTATATCTGCTTAATCCAAGTACCCCAGACACTTTACCCTTGCAGTAAGGAGGTAGACCCCCTGCAAGGGGAAGTTCTTGAAATTCCCCGAGTTCTTTACAAAAAAGGTTTGCATTACCGGAGTTTAGAAGAACAAATACCACTTAAGATAATGGTGTAGCTGGGGAGGTGGAAATCTCACAAGCAACAAGTTATGTGATTTTACGGTAAAATAATGAAAATGGTCACAGGTTAGCCTCCTTCAGCAGGTGACAGCGGATAGTGTGTAGGCAGTAAAATTTTATAGGCAAAAGATTCTCTGTTTAAATGAGGGAAGCCTCATATGCGTCAGGTAATTTTTGTTGCTTCCTTTACTCCAGTGCGTTGATTAGGTTGCCACTGTCAGATGGGATAGATAAAAGGAGTCTGGTTCCTGGTAAAGGGGTAATGGCAGAGTATTGTGGGGTAGATTGTGGTGTTTTGTGCAGACAGAGTCCAAGCAGAATACATGTCACCACAGCAGAATTCCTCTCACCAGGCTGCTTGTAGATCTCACCCGGGCGACATCCACATTCAGGACGGCGATGCCGAGGCCCAGCCTCTTTACCGTCGGCCGACCATCACCACTGCTGGGCCCCCTGACCTCCATCCATCTCCCGTCCCAGTCCTCCACTGTCAATCAGTGGCAGAAAGCCACAGCTTCTAGCCTTGGGGCGGCCGGTCCGCCTCTGGGGCTGTCCATGGCTGTGCCGGAAAGGAGGAGATGAAGAACCGGACAGGCACTGCCACGGACAGCTATCTGCAGGTCCCCAGCAGGCTGCCGAGGCCCCCACAAGCGCGGGAACTCGGACAGCCGCCACTGTTTAAATATTTAGATACTAGTATCGATATCGAGACATCCCTACTGGAAACGCTTGCTTTATTTCAAGAATACAGAACCTTACTTAAAGGTTATGCTTCCTAGCTCTTCCCCAACACAAGATGCTCAGTCAAAGAAATACAATGTATAGGGTGGGGGAGAGCAATACAGGAGAGCACCCCTCCCAATACAACATCCTTACCTTTGGTCAGTAGGGGAGCTGGGGCAAAATACCCCAATCATGAGTACATCTTAATGGCTGCAGACACTGTTCCGAGTTGTGCAGAAGGGGCCACCCGTAGCTCAAAATACAACAAAGTCAGCAGGAGTTGACCAAAATTTGAGAAGTGGATGGCCAGCTTTAAAGATACAGGTCACAGATCCCAGTTGCTGGCTCCAATGTAAATTATAAATGCATATTTTCCCCCTTTTATGAATTTGTGTGCATGTATTTTTTTTTTAAATAGTGGATTTTACATTACTACTATTCAAGTCACTGATCTGGAACAAGTATGCAGATTAGAACTTCAGACTATACTGGCTGTATACTTGTTCTAATACTCAAGTATTAAAGCCAGAAACTAGCATTTCCAGAAGGATCAGTAAAGGCAGGCCTGGTATTTCCTCTTAGAGGTAGATTTCATGGCAGTCACCAAGCAATCAACTTTAAACTGTGCCGCGAAGCTAGACCTATGCCATGTTATCAGCTTTTTTCTGTTGTGGGGTAGTCGGAGCTATCCATTCATCTTCGTTTGTTCAATGAAAATCTCTGGTTGTCATTCTGTTGTACAAAGTTTCCCTCATTTGAGTAATCGTTCAGCTGGTGAATCTTTTTTTTCCATAGCGCACTTGTAGGGGGGTGCATGTAAATAGGTAAATCCTTTCCTTTGAGAATGCAAATCCAGAAAGGAAACCTAAACATATGCATAAAATAATGAGGCGAGTTCTAATACATCCGACAGCTGGAAAGATGCAAAAATCAAGATGACTTTACATATCTAAACAAGTATTTTCCAATAGAGACAAACAATACAAAAACACACGAAAACCACTCTGAAAGGGAAATTCAATATTTTTAAATCAATATAATAAAAACAAGATCTTTTGTCTCTCCGAGTCGAGACTTCACCCTATTGAGGTTGCTTTCTTTTTGTGTTTCTTATATGCCTGACCATGGATGTTGCTATATTTCAAATGTTCAACTACAAACTAATGCTGATATTGTTCTTGGTTTGTTCATGGTATTTGCACAGAACTGCTCCTTTTGTGCACAATGTGTGCACTACATTTTGTATGTATTGTTATACTCATTGTTCATCTTAATTGTTAAAACTTGAAAACACAATAAAATCCATAGAACAAAAAATAAAAAGCACACTTCAAAGAAAAAAAACAAAAAGGGCATTTTATTTTGCATTGGAGCCAGAAAAGCATTGCAACCATGATCACTGGACCATGGTTGCAACGATCCTGTTTCTGCTGCACTCATCATGTCCACATTTGTACGGCGGTGCAGAATTCAGTAACCTGGATGAGAGGAAGAATGAATAGAATACACCTATATCCCATCGAGAACTACAAGTTTCTTTGTGGCGAATGGGAGGATCTGTGAATGGGTGACCTGACCTGTAAATGTGATCAAAGGATCTGTGAATGGGTGACCTGGCTGTTTAGGTTGAGCTACACACAGCCACGCCAAATTAAAAAATAAGCACAAGCCTGCCTGGAGAAGAACCCCACAATTCAGTTAAGTGTGTGGGGTGCGATCTGACAATGTTTCATGCTACACCCTGAATTTTGGTGTTACATGAAACATGGTGAGAAAGGTAAACTTAGCCTTTAACTGCTTCAGTACTGGGAAGTCCATTCCTTCCTACAGTATGGATCTCCAGCTATTGTAAAACTACCTCTGACAGACTGATACCTTACTAATGTGTCCTGTAGTGATGTAGGGCCAGGAAAGCATTTCCCAGCTAAACACTATTCCTGGAATTAAACATTCTGCGATGGAACTCCACTCACAACGGCACAGACTGGTTGACGTTTCCGATGCGACAAGGGTGTAATGTCTCTGCATTAGTTTGTTCCTCCATTCTGCAACAAAAATGTAACACTCAAAACTGGATTTTCCCAATTTATTTATTCCACAGTATGCTGAATTAATCCAAACCATCACTGGTCCAGCTCAGCTCGCCACTGGTGAGCAGAATATAAATGAATGGATAGTGGCACTCCAAAGTAAATATACGGCTTCTTTATCTAAATCAGGATCCTGGAGAGGTCTATATAAAAAAGGAGAATTATGGGGAGTGTGAAATTCACTCACCCCCATAATTAGAGCTGATGTGTGACACTGAAGCCGTCACATGTCGGCACTATTGATCGAGAAATGAGTGATCACATACCACCGATTACTCAGCTCCCGATCTTCTCCCTTCTCCGATCTTCCACCCACAGGGAAAGATCCCGACAAAAATTATCGGGATCTTTTCTGGCTGCAGTGCAGCTCTGCGCTGTAATAATATAGTGGGCAATAGCCCGCTATATGCTGAGTTTTGGGACACAGGGGGACATTAGGAAATATCCTGTTGTGACCCCAACGAGAACTACAGCCAAAAAAGGTTGGGCCATAGTTCTCTTTTAAATGCATAAAATTGCAATTTGGAGGGGCCGCTACCAATTCATTTATATTAAGACAAATTAAGCAGAGTGTGCAGTCAGCTTTGAGTGGAGCCAACCTTTAAAGCATAACTAAAAGGCAAAAAACTTTTTTTTGTGAAGATTTGGATAGAGTGGTGAAGAGTAAGAACAGCATTTGTCAACCGTTATCAGTCATGGTACCCTTTAACAGTATGCAACATCTCGAGGCACCCCCAGTCTAAAACGTTTAAAAAAAACAAAGCAAAAAAAAAAAAAACTTGTGGCCCCCTCCAAAATCCATACCAGGCACTTATCCCAGGATAGGCATCTGGAATGGATTTTAAGGGAGGGGACCCACAAAAAAAAAAAATGGGGCTCCTGCCACATCAGAGCCCCCACTGTCATATCACAGTTCCCACCTTTCACATTAGAGTGTCCCCTTCATATCAGAAGCCCTTTACACATCAGCATCCTTGCCGCCCCCCCTTCACATCAGAGTCCTACATTTACAGCATAGGCTGCAACTGTGGCAGCATGGAAGGGGGCAGGCCTGGATGGAGGCAAATGCATCTTTTTCTGAATGGCTCCCACCCTCCCTGGATTAGTGTCATTCCTTTCCATTGTGCCTGCACCATGGAAAGACAGGATGCTGCGTGAAAATGTCAAGGCTGCCAGAATACACCTTGGTTGAGAAAGGCTGTTCTCCTGTTAGAAGACTCACTCTCTCCAATTGTCCTGATCACTAATGTCACCAAGAAAGAAGAAGGGTAAACAACATTTTTGAGTTGCTGCCAAAACAGGAATAGAAGGGAAATCTTCCAATAGGAACATGTGTTCCTGTGACAACTGTCACAGATGTGATTTTCCTCACATTAGAAAGATAGCCTGCCAATTCCTGTTGAGTCTTCAGGACAGGAAGTGAAGTAGACCCTTATGTACAAAAAAATAAAAAAATAACAGACACACACCACACACACTCTTTGAACCCTTCCCTTACTCTACCCAAAATGAAAAAAGTTTTGTCTTTAGATATACTATAGCTCAGATTCACACTTGCATTGTGGTTTTGCACATTTGTCATTCATTTCAATGGGCTCCCTTACATGCTACTTGTCATCTGCACAAAACGGACGTATTGCTTGGTGCATTCCGAATGCCGTCAACAACCGCAAGGGTGACACGTTTTCCACGCTCACAAAAATCACACTACTGTAAATGGAGGCTCAGGGTTCATTTGGCATTTTGAATGTTTATTCCTAAGGGAGTTCCCCCGTATTCAAATAGATGACATGACACGGTACGTTTACATCACTTCTGGCCCCAGAGGAGTTCACTAGAACATTCCTATGGGAGTCATCCAAACACATTCTACAGCACATCTGGAAAGTCGCCCAGTCACCTACTAGTAGCGTGTGTGTTCAATGGAGAAGATGGTCAGTGGGATGTGCAGCCACAGGTAGGACAGACCGCTATGATCCTGGTGAAATAAAAATCTATCAACGCAGGACAATCTGGACTAGAAATCAGATTTTCTGGACACCAAGTCAATTAATAAAAACCAAAAAAACACAATTTCAAATATAGTAAACATAAGTTAAAAGAAAAAAAAAACTGCATATAGTATTATATACAAACAGTATGGACAGTTGTATCTTTAAAGAAGATGCAAAGTGATCAGAAATTGTCAAATATTTTCCAGCTCATTCAGATGAGACTACTACAACTACTACTACTACTACTGTGCAGTGAGGGCAGTACTTGTGTCTGGCGAGATATTTGGTTCCCGGCCCACCAGGTGACTTATAAGGCAGCTAATGTAACATGGAGGTTAAGCCCGTCTAATCTGGCATTGTAAGCGACCATAGACGAGGGATCAGGAGACTGACCCAAAGTAAATAATCAGGTATATGGTTTCCACAAATGTTCAGGAAGCCAGACCGGTCATTCAAGTGATGTGCTGGGCTGAACCTACTGGCACATGACAGGAGAAATGCAGGATGCCCGAGGAGTGATATGAAACCTGAAAGCAGCACCATTACACTTCAACAAAGACATACACATCCAACTGGATATGTACATAGAATAGATCATGAGTGATGCCCATTATACTCAGCACTGTCCTATTCTACATCAGCACCCTTCTACACCATCACAGCACCATGGAGCCACCCTTCTACCCCATCAGAGCACCATGGAGTCACCCTTTAACCCATCAGAGCACCATGGAGTCACCCCTCTACCCCATCAGAGCACCATGGAGTCACCCTTCTACCCCATCAGAGCACCATGGAGTCACCCTTCTACCCCATCAGAGCACCGTGGAGTCACCCTTCTACCCCATCAGAGCACCGTGGAGTCACCCTTCTACACCATCAGAGCACCGTGGAGTCACCCTTCTACCCCATCAGAACACCGTGGAGTCATCCTTCTACCCCATCAGAGCACCATGGAGTCACCCTTCTACCCCATCAGAGCACCATGGAGTCATCCTTCTACCCCATCAGAGCACCATGGAGTCACCCTTCTACCCCATCAGAACACCATGGAGCCACCCTTCTACCCTATCACAGCACCATGGAGTCAAATGGCAGCCCAATTCATACAATTCTACATTTCTGTACAGATTCATTCACACCATTTATAAACTTGTTCCATCCAGACACATTGTACATGACGGGTAACAGAGGGTGGAAATCTCACTTTCTGCAGAGAAGATAGGAACTCGGGTTCTCACTATTGGGGTCAGACAAGTGTCTCAACTGTGCCCCCCCTGCCAAGTCCATGTGGGTGGGAATCGGACTGAGCGCACTTTCCTTTTTCTGGGCACAAAACCCTCAATTGGGATTTTCATCTTCCAGGAAGACCGAGAGCTATAATCATTCAAACTTCGTTCCTGCATTTAATCATCAAAGCCCCTCCTTGATTCAGGTCATGACTAACCCAAAACAAACTGAAGTTTACTATGGTACCACATGTCCCAGCAGAGGAGGAGCTGGACCACCCACACCCCCCTCTGTCCAGGGTCTTATATCACCCCTTCCCCTTGGGACCCCCAGCACCCCCTCCCTAGTACCCTCTCCCCTTTTCCCAAGTGCCCCGTTACCCCCTGTGGTGCCTTAACCCAGATTTCCCTGACACCTCCTGCTCACTGTGATCCGCCCCCCCCTTCAGGCCCCCCTCTCCAGTGTCTCAACACCTCTTCCCCCTCACTCCCACCCAGTTCCTCCTTCGACCCCTTTCCCCAGTATCCCCTATCCCTGTGGCCTCTCACACCGGTCCTGATCCCAGAAGCCCCTCTCCTCAGTAACCACCTGACCCCCTACCCCCCCCCTCTCCCCAGTGTCCCCTGCAGCCTCCTCACCCCTGTACCCACTTCAGCCCCTCTCCCCAGTGACAGCCTCACCCCTGTACCCACTTCAGCCCCTCTCCCCAGTGACAGCCTCACCCCTGTACCCACTTCAGCCCCTCTCCCCAGTGACAGCCTCACCCCTGTACCCACTTCAGCCCCTCTCCCCAGTGACAGCCTCACCCCTGTACCCACTTCAGCCCCTCTCCCCAGTGACAGCCTCACCCCTGTACCCACTTCAGCCCCTCTCCCCAGTGACAGCCTCACCCCTGTACCCACTTCAGCCCCTCTCCCCAGTGACAGCCTCACCCCTGTACCCACTTCAGCCCCTCTCCCCAGTGACAGCCTCACCCCTGTACCCACTTCAGCCCCTCTCCCCAGTGACAGCCTCACCCCTGTACCCACTTCAGCCCCTCTCCCCAGTGACAGCCTCACCCCTGTACCCACTTCAGCCCCTCTCCCCAGTGACAGCCTCACCCCTGTACCCACTTCAGCCCCTCTCCCCAGTGACAGCCTCACCCCTGTACCCACTTCAGCCCCTCTCCCCAGTGACAGCCTCACCCCTGTACCCACTTCAGCCCCTCTCCCCAGTGACAGCCTCACCCCTGTACCCACTTCAGCCCCTCTCCCCAGTGACAGCCTCACCCCTGTACCCACTTCAGCCCCTCTCCCCAGTGACAGCCTCACCCCTGTACCCACTTCAGCCCCTCTCCCCAGTGACAGCCTCACCCCTGTACCCACTTCAGCCCCTCTCCCCAGTGACAGCCTCACCCCTGTACCCACTTCAGCCCCTCTCCCCAGTGACAGCCTCACCCCTGTACCCACTTCAGCCCCTCTCCCCAGTGACAGCCTCACCCCTGTACCCACTTCAGCCCCTCTCCCCAGTGACAGCCTCACCCCTGTACCCACTTCAGCCCCTCTCCCCAGTGACAGCCTCACCCCTGTACCCACTTCAGCCCCTCTCCCCAGTGACAGCCTCACCCCTGTACCCACTTCAGCCCCTCTCCCCAGTGACAGCCTCACCCCTGTACCCACTTCAGCCCCTCTCCCCAGTGACAGCCTCACCCCTGTACCCACTTCAGCCCCTCTCCCCAGTGACAGCCTCACCCCTGTACCCACTTCAGCCCCTCTCCCCAGTGACAGCCTCACCCCTGTACCCACTTCAGCCCCTCTCCCCAGTGACAGCCTCACCCCTGTACCCACTTCAGCCCCTCTCCCCAGTGACAGCCTCACCCCTGTACCCACTTCAGCCCCTCTCCCCAGTGACAGCCTCACCCCTGTACCCACTTCAGCCCCTCTCCCCAGTGACAGCCTCACCCCTGTACCCACTTCAGCCCCTCTCCCCAGTGACAGCCTCACCCCTGTACCCACTTCAGCCCCTCTCCCCAGTGACAGCCTCACCCCTGTACCCACTTCAGCCCCTCTCCCCAGTGACAGCCTCACCCCTGTACCCACTTCAGCCCCTCTCCCCAGTGACATCCTCACCCATGTACCCACGTCAGCCCCTCTCCCCAGTGACAGCCTCACCCCAGTGTCCTCTGCAGCCTCCTCACCCCTGTATCCACATCAGCCCCTCTCTCCAGTGTCCCCTGTAACATCCTCAGCCCTGTACCCACTTCAGCACCTCACCCCAGTGTCCCTTGCAGCCTCCTAAGCATTGTAGCCACTTCAGCCCCTCTCCCATGAAACATCCTCATCCCTGTACCCAATTCAGCCCCTCTCCCCAGTAACATCCCAACATGTGTTTCCCCCTTTGGCCCCTCGCCCCAGTAACACCTAACATGCGTTTCCCCCTTTGGCCCCTCGCCCCAGTGCCTCTCGTCATCCCCTACCTTGTCAGAGTCCAGGTCCGGGTCCGCCTGGCACAGCCGGTACAGGAAGGATTTCGGGTCTCTGCACAGAGTTTGTCTGGTTGTCAGAAAACACGTCCCCCCCACATTGAGCCGGACCCACTTGGACACGCCGCCTCTCTCCCCGGGGGCCGCACACCTCCGGCACACCACCGCCGCTCCGGAGCCGTTCAGCTCACAGCTCTCCTCCGCCATGTCCGTCACTCCCCAGCCACTGACAGCCCCGGAAGTGTCCGCGCTTTAATAGTCTCCCCCTCCTGCGGGCTGGGCGCCTTCCTGGCTACTCACCGGAAGTTCCCGAGCCGGGGACAGTGCGCAGTGGTGCACCCGGCGGAAGTAAACAAAGGAAGGCGCCCGATAGCGATTCCTATAAATGAACAATGCTGGCATTAGTGACTGTTCAATCCACAGAGAGCGCAGGAATAAACATGAATTTATACTACAATATAACTTATGTCCGCTTTGTCATTTATTGCCCACTGATAAAGGCGATCAATAAAAAAAAATCTACGATGTATGCTTAGTTTTTTTTAAATAATATTTAGGGCCCATTCACACCCTCACCTCTCTTCTGTTCCTTGTGTCCCTGAGTAAAATGTACTATTTACTGCCAAAACGGTTATTCCCTGCTAATAATTTAATCAAACCTCTAAACTGTTGGATTTGTTATTATAAAGCTCATTATAAAACCTCATACATACTGGCAGACGCTGGTCATTTTGGAGAAGATAGTCCCCCATGAACACATATGGGGGAATCACTAAAAAAAAGGAGGCAAATTTTGTCTCAAGTGCAGCTAAGCCAATCAGCTTTTACGTCTTCATTTTCTAAGTTGTGCGGAATTTTTTTTTATAGATGCTGAATTGTTGCTATGGGCAACCACACTGGGTTGAGATAGAACTGAGGCGTGTTCTGCTGCTCAGCCGCTGCGAGTGCTGACTTAGCAAACAGCGGCTAAACTCTGTGCTGCAAGTCAGCGCTCAGCATTGCTAACTTAGCGCTCGCAGCGTATGTGGATGCAGAGCGCTGAGTGTGACGGAGAAGGTGGGGACAGAGCACCAGCGGCCATTTTAACTGTGGGCACACCTAGCAGCGCTGGAGAAAAGTGCTAGAACCCCGATGGAGGAAATCAATCCAGTTTGGGAACCTACAATATATTGTTTTGGTGGAAGAGCACACCAAATATTAGTTGGAAAATTGTACTTATTAGTCAATATTATCCTCCCCTATTTTGCTTGGCACTGTGCTGCCGAAGCGTTCAGTGAAGCTGCAGCGAACTGAAGTGCTGCAGAACAGCTACTCAGCGCTTGGCTAAGGAACTGAACGCACCTCTGGTCTCAGACACTTTCCCCCCGCCCAAATATGTGTGAACAGCAACATTTGTATTAATGGCTGTGCCACCACTGTCCGCATGTAAGCACTCATACCAGCAGTTAAATAGAGCTTATGACCGGCCCTGGACACAGACAGCTTGCATCCACAGGAGTGGGTAACTCCGGCCCCCCAGCTGTTGGGGAACTACAAGTCCCATCAGGCATTGCAAGACTCTTACAGCCACGACTCCCAGAGGCAGAGGGATTATGGGATTTGTAGTTAAAGCACTGCCAGAGGGCTTGAGTTGCCCACCCCTGGTCTATGACCCAGACATCCCAACCTGCAAAACCTTATTTCAGGGAGGTGCTCTTCTCATTTCAGAGAGGTACCTTCTCTGTTTTTAATATTTTGACGGCGGCCGTCAGGCCACCGTCACAATAAAAACAAAAAAACCTAAATGGCAGGTGAATGAATAGCTAGGCTGCTATTGGTCATTTTAAATTGCAATAGCCAATCCAATAGCAGGCTCGCTCTTGTACCCACCCACTGATGCTGTCAATCAGCAGAGGAGCACCTCAGGTCCACCTCTGCTGATTGACAGCAGCAGCATGTAATGTTAATAATCACAAATAAAATACAAATAAAATAAGTTATTTATACTCAGCAGGACTAGTGAGCGCACCAGACCCGGAAAGGTTTAAATCCTTTCCGGGATAAAATGTCTCTCTTGCGGGCGTTCGGGAGCCGCTATCTAATAGCGGGAGACTCCCGGAACGTCCAGGAGACTTGGGATGTCTGAGGACCACACAGCACCCATGTGAAAGGAGCTTTGGGGTTGCTTTCTTTCTACTGACTACCAATGTTAAGGGCATTTTTTTTCCATTGACTCCCGATGGATTGGGTTCAGTAAGGGTTCCCCAAGACCTAAAAGTTATTTTAGTGGTTTCACTGGGGTAAAAAAGTTGAGAAAGGCTGGTGTAGACAATAAACCAGTCTCATTTATTATTATTATTACATAGTATTTATATAGCGCCAACAGTTTGCGCATCGCTTTACAATGTAAGGAAGACATTACAATTACAATACAATTCAAGACAAGATGGTAAGGAGGGCCCTGCCCCTGAGGGCTTACAATCTGAAAGAGGAGGGGGAAATGATACATGAGGAGGTAATTTAAAGTGGTAACTCTGCCTGATGACTGCCCAGGATACCAGATTCATGATGATTAGGCAGTCTCATTCATAAATTCCTCTCTTATATGCTATCAAGTTGCACTGCAACAGAATAAAACCTGCCCCTGACCACTTCTTAATTGTGAGACAGTTTTGAATGAAAATTTGTCTCATTTCCAGTTGTAAACATGTCACAGTTCATGGAAATAGATCTCAGTTGACTGCCCAGGACACAGGCGCAGAGGTTGTAAATACGCATAAAACTGTCACATAGAATCTGCTGACAGACTGCCTCATTGGTGTCTACATTTATCACTAATTTGCTTGATAAATATCCCTCCATGGGTGTCTTCTGCCCTCCTCAAGGGTTGGGTCAAAGGTTTTGCACAGTGTTATGCCTTTTCATGGTACAGGCAGGTTTCTGTAAAGTAAGGAATTTGATGTAAAGAGGTGCTCCTCATGTGAAGGGGGCTCCTAATGTAAAGGAAGGATTCTGATGTGAAAGACAGGATTCTGATGTGTAGGTGGGAACCCCCTTTTTTGTGTTTTTGGATGGGGTTGCCCCTTAAAACCTATACCAGACCCTTATCTGAGATATGGGGCTGGTAGGGCTTTTGGAGGGGCCACATGTCATATTTTTACATTTAAGTTTTTCACGTTTTAGGCTGGGGTGCCTCTAGATTTTGCACACTTTTAAACGTTGAGGAACGCCTCTCTAGCACATCAAGGGTCCGGTCACACTACACTATATTGAACCCCAGGCAGATATAAAATAAATAAAGTAAATGCAGCGCTGTACTCACTAATACATAACAAAATGTGTTTTCTTTGTAAATGCAAGCAGTGTTAATAATTTGCAAATGGCTTGTGCGCTGTTCCGGTCTCACGGAATGCTTATAGTTGAACCGTTGAACTATAAGCATTGCATGAGACCGGAACAGCGCACAAGCCATTTGCAAATTATAAGGCCTTGTTCACATCATAGGTACGCATTGTAGCACACATTCAAGCATGCGAACTGTTGACTTCTCTTGCGAGGAATGTTATCTGAGTGATTTATTGGGAAGAATGCAGGTTAACACACACAACATAGAACACAGGACATTGCATGTCCTGGGTATCTCAATGTAACACGTCGGTGTGAACATGTTCCATGGAAATTAATGGGTCTCATGTTCACACATTGTGCCGGAGCTGGAAATTTGCATGAGAAAGCCTTCATGAACAATCCACAAAGACTCATCGTCAGCTGCTGCACTGGACGTGGTTTACATGAGGTCATGGTACCAAACACACAATAAAACAATCTATAGACTGTTTACACCAAACACCGAATTGTACAAAACAAATGATTTACTGTAGCTGTCTTGTAGTAATATAGCAACAAGTTAGATGTTACGAAATGCAGGGAACCCAACCTGAGAAAAGTAATTTCAGGGAGGTGCCCTTCTCATTTCAGGGAGGTGCCCTCTGCCCCCCCCCCCCCCCCCCAGAATTAAAAAAAAAAGACAGCATAGAAATGAATAGCTAGATTGCTATTGGCTATTTGAATTTGCAATAGCCAATCGCAAGCTGTCTATTGCACCCGCCCTCTGCTGCTGTGAATCAGCAAAGAGAGTACCTGATGGAGAACTTCAGGTCCACCTCTGCTGATTGACAGCAGCAGTGGGCGGGTGCAATAGTTAGTCTGCTATTGCAAATTCAAATAGCCAATAGACATCTAGCTATCCATTTCTTTGCTGTCTTTTTTTACTCTGGTGGCGGCCGGCGGCTCCGATATCAGAGTAAAAAAAATAAATCAGACAGCAGGGAAAGGTTTACTCCGGTAGATCGAGCAGAGTAAACCTTTCCGGGAGAAAACGTTTCTCTCCCGGGCGGCCGGGAGTCGCTATGTAATAGCAGGGGACTCCTGGAACGTCCGGGAGAGTTGGGATGTCTGCAAAATGTGACCAGTTACACAACAGGTAAACTGGCACATGTGACCTCTTCAGATGATTATTTTCTGCTTTTCATTCTAGCATGATAGACATTGTGTATAGTGCCATATGCAATCTACCTTTTCTGCTTTAACACACATGCCATTTTGATGTATTTATATGCATTTATTATGTCTAACATAAATCTGTGATGTCACGATATGGGTGTGTTAGTGGGCGGGACTATGAGTTACCACATATCTGTCTGTTTATTTAAACTCACATGGTAAGTGTACACTTTGTCATTGCTGAAGCCTGATGAAGGGACCCTGCAAGGTCCCGAAAGCGCTTGTATCCATTCTGACAACTTGTTCAATAAAATGAGCATTTGGTGATTCCAAAAGGATCTTCGATGTGCTGATCTTCGACCTGTCACACCCTATCTGCTATTTCATAGGGGTTTGCTATCCTCCTATGTGATGGCAATAAAGTTAGTGTAAAAAAAATGAAAAAGTGTTTAATAAATAAAAAAATAAAAGTAACATAAAAAAATGCAAAATTTTTTTTTTAAAGTTCCCCCGCCCTCCACATACATACACACGTCGGTGCACCTATGTGTAAAAAGGAAAATTGCGCTAAACATGTTACATATTGCCCTGAAAGTGAGAGCAATAATTCTAGGCCCATCAATCACTGTTAACACTAAACTGATGAGTATTAAAACCTTTAAAGTGTCTTCCCTATGGGAAATTTGGTGTATTGTAGTTTTTTTGCAGCTTCACGGATGAACGCAATTTTAAGGCTTGACATGTTTGGTATCTATTTACCTGACGTGACCCTGTCTTTTATATTCTACCAAAAATGTTGGTCTTATATTCTGTTTCTGTGGACTAAATTTAATTTAGTGTATTTGATCCTAAAAATACTGGTTTGATAAACATTTGCGCAAATACCGTGCGACATAAAAAATTGCAACTAACATTTTTTTATTCTACAGTGCCTCTGCTTTCAGAAAATATATGTTATCGTGTGTGTGCAAATAGTAAGAAATTGCTCCGACAGCAAGTGGTTGAGGTGGATACTATCCATTTGGGCTAATTACCTTCCGTTTCATATCAATGAATGCAGCTCAACTATTTTCTATGTGCCCTAGCGGTGACCTGTGTTATTACTGTGCAGAAAAATGCAGGTCACCGCTATAGTGTGAACAGGCCCTTACTATAAAAAAGTAAATAATTTATTTATTTATGGCAATAATAAAGAAGGGTACTGCCTTCAGTTGGTGAGGGTGCTCTCCGCACACCTTACAGCAGTCCCGGCCATTAAAAACGATGGTGCTTGTAGCAACTACCACGGATGGCACCGTGCAAGATACGAAGTAAAAGATAGGTCACCAGCACTCAAATAATTTAAATAGTAATGTCCTTTTTAATGGACAATTGTGTCACAATGATCAACAAAGCCGACGTTTCGGGGCCGCGCAGGGTCCCTTCTTCAAGGCAAAAAGATCATTTCAGACATGTCCAGCGGCAAAAAAATTGTTTTGTGTCGTATTTTTCGTTATTTCTGGATTCGGGTCTGAAAGTCAATTCATTTCTGTGTTTGGATTCATATGAATTTGAAATTTCCGTTTATTTCGGATGCATTAAACGATATTCGTTGCAGCAAAATTACATTAGAAAAAAGGTGACATTTTTCTTTTCAACTTTTGACAGTCCAGAGAAACAATCAAAAAATGCATGGGGTCCCCCCTAAAATCCCTTACCACACCCTTGATCCGAGCAGCAGCCTGGCAGAGCAGGAAGGGGGGGACAAGTGTGCGCCCCCCTCACTATACCAGGCAACATGCCCTGAACATGGGGAGGGTGCTTTGCCAGGGGGGACCATGTCCCCATGTTGATGATTTCATAATGGGGCACCCAGAGATTAGGGAGATTTATCCTTTCTATTTGTCCTGGTGACCATTATCACTGAAAGTGAAAGAAAATACCAAATTTTGGGTTGTCACCAGAACAAGAATAGATGGGAAATCTTCCGATGGTGACATTAGTTCTGGTGAACCTGCTGACCACCGGGGCTTTACCTCACTTTGGAGGGATTTCCTCCTGCTGGGGTTATCAGACAGAAAGTGAAGGGAAACCTCAATGGGACAGAGATGGCAAAGAAAAAGCTGACATAGTCATAACCCTCCCATACTCTATCCACACCTAAGAAAAAAGTTCCAGTTCTACTTTAAACTGGCTGTCTAGCACCAAGCCTAGAATTAGGTGTGCACATCTGTGGGCCTGCATGCTCACATATCCACGCAATGTGCCTTGATGTGCTAATATTATTTTTAGCACTGCTTAGAACTTAACGTTAGGTACTGCAAGTTATTATTTTTCATGATTTCATTTATTTTCTGCTCTTCTTAGTGAACACCTCACAATTAATGCCAATCAGAATTGAGAGATAGTTTAAGAAGTGAAATCCTTTGCAATAAGTCTAATGAACTGACTTCTGAAGCTGAACTCCGGTCAGATATAAAAGACACACATTAATGTAGCTCTGTATTTAATAATGCATCATTAACTTCAAGCAGTGTAAGTACCTGAATTTTGATTGTTATCAGCCTCCTGCCGCTCCCCGTACAGCAGAGCTCTGATGGGTAGAGGGAGGAGCAACACAAGGAGCCAATCAGTTTTGTTACAATGCACATGTTCCAGCAAGGAACATGATGATAGGAGCAGAGAGAAAAGTTATCGACAGGTGAGCTCATCAGTTTGCTGCTTTAGCTTATGCTGTCCAGTCACAGCCTGGGGAAAAGGCCAAGACCAGTATGTGTTACTTATCTGCAGTAGAGAGAATTCAGATCTTCTGCCCTGTCCGATAGGGCTGTGTAATGTGGTAGAGCTGGCTAGATCTCAGAACTGGATGGACAGAAATACAAATCCTTTTGCAGCTGCTGCACAGCTGCTGTATATGTATTTCATCTGCTTATTTAGCTGCTTTCCTGGAGTTCAGCTTTAACACTCGAAATACCACTAACATGAATTATATAATGAGCAATCTCTCTCATCTCTTCAGGGAAGCCTATCCCACCTCAACCTAACCACTAAACCATCACGTTCTCAAACAATTCATCCCCACACAGCTACCTCCTCATCTATCACTTGCCCCTCACTTTTAGATTGTAAGCTCTCAGGGGCGGGGCCCTCCTTACCCTCTTGTCTTGAATTGTATTGTGATTGTAATGTCTTCCTTATATTGCAAAGCGCTGCGCAAACTGTTGGCGGTATATAAATCCTGTATAATATTAATAATAATAATTCAGTTGCCTTTAGTGGAATGAAGTTAACATTCACTGCCTGGCCAAAAAAAGTCACCACCTGGATTTAGTATTGTTATGACCTGGGGTTGCATCAGTTGGTCAGGTCTAGGTGTCAATGTAATCCCCCCCAAAAATGAGGTCAGCTGCCTACCTGAATATACTGAATGACCAGGATATTCCATCAATGGATTTTTTCTTCCCTGATGGCACGGCATATTCCAAGATGACAATGCCAGGATTCATCAGGCTCAATTTTCACACATGGATTGGCCACAACAGAGTCCAGACCTTAACTCCATTGACAATCTTTGGGATGTTCTGGAGAAGACTTTACGCAGTGCTCAGACTCTCCCATCATCAGTACAAGACCTTGGTGAAAGTGAATGCAACTCTTGCTGGAAATAAATGTTGTGACATTGTATAAGCTTATCGAAACCATGTCACGGCGCATGTGTGCCGTAATCAAAGCTACAGGCCGTCCAATGAAATTACAGTGTGTGACTTTTGTTTTTTGGCCAGGCAGTGTATTTTTCGGTTGTAAACATTTTCAGAAAACACAGCAATATAATGATATGTGATGCTTTAGGTGAGAATTGATCCCATTATACTTTGAATACTGGTCAGTCTGATTGAGTCTGGAGCATGCAACAAGCACACCACCCTTGCCAAATGATATGTATGATCTTACACAAGTCAAAAAGTGACATTGCTCTGCTCTGCTATGATAGACGAGTAGCAGCAGAGGCTTTATACCACATGAAAATGATTTGTATGCTGAGTGGGTTGGATTGTACATTCTCACCCAAATTTGTATTTGTAAGAGAAAATCACTCTCACTTGTTCCATCAAATCTTCTGTATGTACACAGCTATGCAAAGTAAAAGTATTCAATGACACATGCAAACTAGGATTTATTTATTGTCGCTGTGGAGGCTGTTTTACATACTTCTATTGACCTTCATTAGTCAGTACCTTAGTGGTTAGCACTTCTGCTTTGCGGCAATATGGGGTCGCTGATTCAAATCCAGGTCAGGACATTATCTGCAAGGAGTTTGCATGTTCTCCCTGTGCTTTTGTCGGTTTCCTCTAACACTTCAAAGACATGCTGGAAGGTAAATTGGCCCGGCCCTGCATGTGCCCCTGAGGGCAGGGAGTAATGTGAATGTGCAGTATGTAAATTGGTGCTATACAAATATCTATAATAGATACATTTGATATACTTAGTTCTAATAAACACACAAACTTTTAAAGGACCAACTTGAGGCAATAAGTAAAGTCAGTGAGCAAATCCAAAAAATGCTGTCCACTTTAATTTCTCAAATGGAAACCTACATTGGGAGACATAATGTATATAGGCTGGTTGTCTTACTGATCCAGTGACTTCAATGCTTACGGAGTCACTGACCCATACCGGGTCAGAAATTCAATTCTTCATTGATTGATTATTCTGGGTCAGCAACTCTGACAGCACTAAGGCCACATAGAAGACAGCTAGCATTTTCAGATAGAAGTCAATCAATGGCTTATACTCAGTTGAAGCTTTATGTCACTGAAATACAGTCAGACCCATCAGACTTTTTACAACTCTTCTAGAAAAGGTCTCAAAATTAATAGATTTCCTTTAAAGAAAATCGTTCATAATCTCCTTCATTAGTGTAGGAACAGTAGTTGCAGCGGAGCCCTCAGTGCTAGAGAGTGGTTGTAGTGCTTGCCTTCCATGTAATCATAAAATAACAATTTTTAAAGTTAAATAAATACATTTTGTATAGTAATGAAGGAGTAGATCCCTCTTGTAGTGCCATCTGATGGTGAAATCTGGTACGGCAGTGCAGCCCTAAAACTCATAGATTCCCCTTGTATGAGAATCACTGTATGTCAACAATCAAGCTCCATTCTATCAAGTAACCAATGTAAGCTAAGCAACAGTGCGGCTTTCTGCAGAAAGCTTTAGGACACCATAATTAAGTGCCACCAAGACACTATAATTAAGTGCCACCAAGTGAATGTTGATGCCTGGAGGCCACATAGGTGGTGTTTATCCAGAATGATCTATCACATGTTCATAGTCTGTGTGAATGTATACATTTCCCTTATTTTTCAAGATGAATTTAAGACAAGGTTGATTTTTTAGCTTACAATTAACATTTGTAGATGTTCCGTAAACATATAAAATCTTTTCAATTCAGATCCATTTTAAATGCCCCCAAACACAACTTCAATACTGTTGTGCATGACAATGCAAAGGTTCAATGCTATTGCCCTCTGGTTTGTGCGGGGGTGGTTGGATTGTGTGGGACCAACAGGTGCAGAGGAATATTATGGGGGTGAGGGGGTTGAAAGGTATGTTCCCTGGTGGTACACTGCCAAAATCTTATGCTTCAGTTGTACATGATTGCCGGCAGCCTGAATCACATTTTGCACTCTTTGGAACTCCAGTGGAGAGATATTTCCATCATAATTCCCAATTCTGTGATGTGGTCATAACAAAATAAAAAATAATGGCTTCATGCCTCCATGTGGCGTGGTGTGGCATGGCCTTATGTAAAAGAGCAGAGACACAAACTGCTGAAATGAAATCTACTGAGGGCTCCAAGAAACTTAAAAGCAAGCAGGTTATCTGGCCTTTATAGAGAACCTGAACTGTGGTCGTTGGACCCAAAAAGAAAAGTAGAGAGCAAAGGAGTAGTCACCAGTAGGACAGGCTCCCTGCAGCTGTTATTTTCCCCTAAACTGACTTACCATACCTTGTTCCATACTGTCTTTCTGTGTAAAGGTGGCCATCTTGGCAGAGGAGCAGGGCTTTGCTTCCTCTGGTCAGATGTACCCTCCTGATTACGGCAGCAGGAGATGTAGAAGAAAACACAAATCCACAGTATGGATTAAGCTGAAGGGTGGAGATAGAATGCTGTGCAATTCTTCAAGCACAAATTCTCCTCCAGTGAACAGCAGAGTAGTGACATCACTAAATCTCACTTCAAACCTCATGAGACGAGCAGCCACAGGCAGTTGTGTATGTTACACGGTAGATATACAGCTATGAAGCCGTAGACACAGGAATGTCTAGAAATAGCCACATGCCAGGAAATGCGCTGTTGTTTTTAACTAGGTATTAAAGACAAAAATAACTTGGACACTGTTGAGCATGACAAAGAAATGGTTCAATGCTATTGCTACCGTATATACTCGAGTATAAGCCGAGATTTTCAGCCCATTTTTGTGGGTGAAAAGTGCCCCCCTCGGCTTATACTCGAGTCAGCGCCAGCGCGTCTTCTTACTTACAGGAGTATATACGGTATATTGTCTGTGCAAGAGCAATAGATGCAAAGGAGTGTTGTGAGAGGTATGGACCTGTGTGGTAGGTTAAAAGAGCATTTTTTCCTCAAGGCTAAAGTTAACGGCACCCTTGGTGCGTTAGACATCCTCTGACATTCCCTACATCCATCAACACCACTGTGATTAATTACTCCCCCTCCCCTTTCCCATCCTGCGATTCCTCTCATTTGTATATTCATATGTATGCACACTTGGTCAAATACAGTGCCGACTAGTATTCCTCTCTTATTTCTCTTCTTTCTGATGCTGTTTTAGGGATGCTGTTAATGGATGGTACACAAACACAATTCAAAGTGTCCCCTTTAAATCAGGACACCCCCCCCCTTTTCACATCAGAAGCCCCTTTATATCAGAGCCTCCTTCTTTCACATCAGAGTCCCTTTCTTTTGCCTCAGTGTCCCCACTTCACTTTAGAAACCCTTCTTCACATCAAGAGTCCTTCTTTCATATGAGTGTCCCCCTTTTTCACATCAGAATTCCCCCTTCATTATAAAGCCCCCTTCACGGGGGCTCTACTATCACATTAGAAGCTGAAGCAGCATGGAAGACGGTGGGAGGCCTGGACAGAGATTTACTTTCATCCTTTATTGAATGGATTCCAACCCTACCTAGAGGAATGTGATTTGTTTACATGGTTCTGGTGGCTGGAAAGGCATGATGCTATGCAAAGATTTCAATGCACCCCTGTGTGCCATGGCATCCTGGTTGAGAAAGGCTGATGAAAGGTAATGTGTATCTAAACCCAAAAAATGTAATATTGAAGCTTTGATGTGTCATTTGCATTAGTTTCCTTTTTCAGGCTAAGAACATTTTCAGCAAGTAAAGAAAATCCCTTGCCAGAAATGACGTGTCACTTGCTGTGAGCTGAAAAGGCAGCGAAAACTATTTTACCATTCATTGGTAAATTACTAATCCCATCAACCACCATGCAATTGAGAAAGGAATAAAAAGGCAGACATGTTTGAAGTCCATCCTGGGTGGCAACCATAGATACAAAGGAGAAGTGAATGTAGCCATGAAGGGACCGGAAAAAAGTGTTATTCAAAGGATTAATAACTCCTGGAAAAAAAAAACTAATACAATCATTCTATATATGCTTTAAGCCCTTGGTTCTCAACTGGTGGGTCGTGACCCAAAAGTGGGCCGTGACCCTGTTTTCAGTAGGTCGCCGCATGCCTTCCACTTTTCTAGGTGAGAGGCTCCTCTGCCTCCCCCTAGCGTAGCATTGTCAATTCTTACGCCAAGCAGCCATTCAAAATATATTGCCCGGCGCCGAGTGTCTGCTTCAGGTAGGATGAGATGGGCCAATGGCCGCTAGGGAGCTCCATCCATATGTGCATTGCATACAGCTCCCTCGTATGTCCTGTAGAGGTGCCTGGACTGGAGTGACGTCACATTCTGGCTCCTGGAATCTCTACAGGGCACGCAAGGGAGATGTACCAGCAATGCACATACGGATGGAGCTCCATCACAGAACAGCAGCCCACACTGGACCCCAGGCTGACAATCCACTCCAGTTCTTGTAAGGTAAGGAGATTGGGTGGACTTTTAAAAAAAAAAACTAACATTTTTGGAGTGTGTATATGAAAATCTGCGAGTATGTGAGATTGTGTCGGTGTATGTATGTAGTGCGGTGCGGTGTAGTATGGTGCGATTAATGCACTGTACCACGCAATCGCACCTATTGCACGTTCTGATGTGTTGCGTTGCCATTCGGTTGAATGGTTCCCCAAAAGCACCTCCCACTCACAGTTTGTATGCCTGCACCGGAATGCACGGTACCCTAATGTCATGCGTTCCATTGCAGTGCGACTTGGGTGGCGACGTAATGACCAAGGACAAATGTGGGTCCTGAGATTACACAGGTTGAGAACCACTGCTTTAGGCTAAACTTTCAACAGGCAATATTTCAATCACAAACCCCAGTCATCCACTATTAAATCTCAACAGCCTTAAATAAACAAAAACAGACAAGTTGTACACCTATAACCCTACATGCTTTTTATTACAAGACTAAATCGAGCATATGTGAAAAATTCCTCATTCAGTAACTACATCTAGGGGGCACAAATATTTGGAAAGAAAAAAGGAACAAAAATGCATTAAATTATGAGAAATATGATTAAATCATTGACCAAATAGAAAATTTATATAATAAAGCCAGAAAAAAAAAAAAAGGTTGTAAAATATAGTTTACAATAATTATTCACATTCATGGCTGTACATCAATACATACAACAATGTGGCCCGGAACATGAATTCAATTCAAATAATTCATATATTAGAATTTAAATAACACAGACTGAACTAGAGGCCAACATTTAGCCAGCAAATAACCTTATACAAGAATAAAAATACAAAAGTGAATATCCTATCATTGCATTAAGATTTTTTTTGTGTGTTTTTTAGTTTTAAGCTAAGCCTGTACATCACAGTTACAGTCAGCTACAAACCAGGTATAGAGAAGAAAAAAATAAGAAAGAAAAATAACATTTATATCCAACTGCCACCAACCTGAAAAGAAAGCCAACCCACTATTCTTCAAGCTTTTTTATTCTTGTTACTAAATACAGCAGGTACTAAACTCTGCCACCAGTCAAGGCATTTAGCAGACACAATGTTATACCTAGAGGATGTGTTCATTGCGAGAGGCTTTATCCACCAGTTCTATGATCCACCAATGATGGTTTAACACAGACATGTTTACTAGCTGTGTGACCAAATCCATACGAAATAGTTCTCTTCATTCGTGTCACTGTGCAAAATGCATGTGCGTTCCTTTAGAGAGGCATCCTACTAATGTTAAGAGACGCAGTTTAATGGAGTCGGATGCTGGGCCATCCCGAGAAGTCTTACAGGAAGCTGCGGATAATGGCAACATTACCTCGTGCTGGGATCACTTACCCCACTACAATGGTGCTTTGTCTTTCAAGGTCTTAAAGGGAACTTGAGCCAAGAGAAATATTTCAGCTGCCACTGCCAACCTATCCTTCCCAAAATGCTAGAGGCCTGGCAGTCATATCCATCAAATTCTGACTGGCATAAAAGTGCAGTGCTCTAAAATAAAGCGGAGAACATATTATTAATCACGCCAATCAAATTGCTTCAATACTTTCCGAATCACTGACCCGGAACAAGACCAGGTGTTTAGACTTCACTGGGACTTTGCTGCCTGCTTGTTCTGTGTCAATGGCTCGAAAAGTATCGAAAGCACAGAAAGCCAAGGAACTCAAATTTTAAAATGGAGGTCAGAGATGACAGTCAAGATATTTCTCTGATCACGTTACTTCTTAGCTAAGCAGAGGCTAGTAACTTGCACTGGAAGTAGTCATCGCTTGAACTCTGGGCTGGGTGCTAGTTTTACAACTGGCACAGCCTACAAGTTGGATAAAAGTGGATTTTTGCAAAGCCTCCTCGACTGAGCCAGATAACAGAGTCCTTTAAGGAGCACCATACTTTCTTAGAAGTTTTAAGAGGTTCAGATTTTAGCCTAAAAAGCAATTTTTATGCCAAAAACTAGGATGTTATTGGTGCATGGTAGAAGCTCATTTGTCAAAACACCTCCTCGCAGTAAACTAAAGTGAATTTGTTGCCTACACACAGTGAAGCTAAAGGGAAATTCCATGTTCAGAAAAGAAAATGTGGAAAATTTAGCCTGTTAGCAATGCCGAGGGTCAAGTGCCTGCCCATTTATCAGGGAAGAAAATACTAGATGCCCATGACACTTAGTATCTGGCTATTGTGTCTGCAGACACACTGCTTTCGATGACAGCCGTCCAGTTCTTTGTCTTTTCAGCTGAAGAAAAGGAAAGGTGTTATTTCATATCGCACATAAAGGACGTAATAACCTGCATTGTTGTAGCAAGGTTAGGCTGAATTTAGCTAGCAACCTTGTTCTTCTCTACACTCAAGGCCTTAAAGTGGAACTACAATCTCCTATCCCTTACAGTCAAGAAAGGTGCCATCTTTGCCTATATTTGCATTGCAGTTGCCATGGTGCTGCACATGTGGCACCAGCCATTTGAGGGCTTTAAAGTTTGGTTGAGAGCTGAAGTAAGCACACTGACAACCTTGACAGTTGGCATGCCTTAAATGTAACTGTTTTGGGAGTCAATTGGTGGGTAAAGTTCCTCTTTAGTCCATCACCAGGTATAAAATCTGGTCATAGAAGGGCCGGGGCACACCTAGGCGACACCTCACCGTGCGGCAATCGTGCACAATTCCACGCAGCCAGGAGTCGCCAAGGTGTGAACCGATCGCGCTGCGGGTGCCATTATTATCTAATGGCACCCCAGTCGCGCGCTCCCACCGCGATTCCGCCCATACTTCCGAACACGGAAAAAGCTAAAGCAGCCGCGTGGATGCCACCCCATTGAAATCAATGGGGCCGTGTGGCAATCGCTGCCTGCATTGTGCAGGACCATGCAATCCCGGATCGTGGAGGTCTGCACCGAGCCTCCATCACTAGTGGCAACACAGCAAAAGCTGCAAATAAGAAAATAGAGAATGTACAGTATGTTAGAGGAAGAAAATGCAAAAAAGCTGAACATTTGTTTTCACTTAATGTAATGCGGGTTCAGTAAGTGGTGTGAGCTGGTTTAAGCTCCCCCACCAGACATCACTAGTAGGTTGAAGGGTATTTTCTATATTTTCTTTACTTAATGTGGGAAATCACATGAAGCATTTTAGGCCGGAGGCAGACATATTTAAATACACATCTATATTTTCACCTCCGTGTAACCAATCCATTTCTCCTTTTTTTGTTGCTAGAGCAATTTGAAAATAGAAGCTGGTTGGTTGCTAGGGAGAACAGAGCCAGTTTTGTTAACCTTTCATAAACGAGACCCTTTAGGGTTGCAATGGATTCACTAAAAAGTTATTGCTCCATGAGTTTCAGTCAGGAACTGTATTTATGAATTTCCTTGTGAGTAGTCACCAGTTCCTAAAAAACCTTTTAGCTGTATAAAAAGTACCAGCTTTGACCTGCAAAATGGAAGCCCCCCCCCCCCCACCGTGTGCATGCAACAGTTGTTTTTAAGTTACCTATATAATGACAGATCGGGCCTTTTGCTTTCTTACAGAAATGACGAAATGTTTTTGACCACCAAACAGAAGTAGTTTATGAGCTTCCAGTTTGGTATGTGACGAGTACCATAAATTTTGACCGGTCTGTTAACGCATTTGTGGCTCTTGTGTACTTATGGTATTTAAAAAGCAAAAACAAAATGGTTGAAATAGCAGCAGGCAGACACAGCTCTATGCTAAGACAACTTTCTGTGGGAAAATTGAAGTTTAAATCAGTGGAAGTCTTTTCCTTCCCTCTTCACAGAAACCTAATCCTACTAATATCCACAAAATTAAAGGGTCAGGCCGCTCGATACCGGTGTAGGCAAAAGAAATCACCTTTCAGTTTGTATCTCCCATAGGCTTAAGCTGCAAGATTTCTGCATACCAGTTCGCAGCTCTGCCCACCTGTCACTGTCAGTGCTCTTCCCGCTGGAAGTTTACTTATTTTACATTACAGACCACACTGCAAGATGAGCGATTTCATTCCAATGGTGGCAGGGAGAGGTCAATGCAAACATCTGAAATATGAGCTTTTTTTTGTGAACCCTTTAATTCCTTTTTCTTTTTATGCAAACATGGAGGAAGGATGCTCTACTCCATCTGATTTATCCTGGAGCCATGCTTCTCCCGTGATGAATTTAAAAAGGGTACAGTCAGACTATGAAGAAAAAAATTCAGATAACTTTCCTTTACTATTAAATATATATGTATATATATTTATATATATATAAAATGT
>NW_017307157.1:357253-406358 GCF_000935625.1 Nanorana parkeri
AATGTATATAACTCTATATTCAGTGCTTACGTCAACATACTATTTCCTCTGCGGCCTGATTCTTGTTATTTAAACTCTGTGTTGACAGGTGCACCGTTCCTGCACGAACACAACTAGAAGTACCACGTAGAACCGGTGACGATAACTTTACTAATTGTACATCTCACCTTACTGAATGCACTATTTAAGAAAACAAAAACAGAAGTAAAGAGCAGAACTGGTGTTCCTTGCACCACCGGGTAGTGGATACCATTACAAGACTGCTATGTTCTACCCTGCAGCGTTGTATAGGTTGTCAAGCTTCCTGACCAAAAACTAGTTTCACTGGACAACTGAATAAAACTAAAATAGGCAAGAGGAAGGTCCCACAGACTACAGTATATGAGTTTGTCAATGTGTGCACAAGTACGACGATCTGTGTTTCTACTGACTGTATGTTAAAGCTGGCATAACGAGGCCTACCCACTAGGTTGCAGAAGATATAGAGCTGGTGTGCACAAAAGCAAAATCACCACAGCAACGATATGCATGTTGTAACTCAACAGAAGCACAGAAAAGAAGCAAGGTAAACCCTGGATTCCATTAAATGTCCACGTTTGTCTTCGTGTTTTTTTTTTTAAATTCTTTTTTTTTTACGCTATGTAGATTTCTGACGGTATGATTTGTCATGGAGAGATGGTGTCTTGGATAATTGGAGAAGGGTTCTCTCTTCTGTTCTGCTACGTAAAGCTCATCTGTTGAATCGGGGAGTCTAGCAGCATGAGGGAAGCTTGCAGGACGTGGAAGAGACGCAATGCTACATGCTGCTGTTTTGGTGATTCTGATATCTGTGCCGCCACACTTCCTGAATCTTTTTACACCATTTGTGAGCGTTTCCACTGGGATCCATCAGGTAATATGTTCGGTTAGGCTGCAAGTGAAGATCGCAAAAGTTAGAAAAGTGATAATGCTAACAGATGTATTTCCCGCCCACATCCACAATTATACAAAACACCCGGGAAAACTATATTGTTATCAATGAGAAGCTGTTGAAATCACAAAATTCAGTTACCCTCCATCAGTAACAGAACCAAGAAGAATCTGCCAGATTACAGAAAGGAATGCAAATAATCATGAGCTCTCCTATTTAACCCCTTCGTAACGGGAGACGTATACTGTACGTCCCGTCACAAAGTGCCTATATGACTGGCCACGTACACTGTACGAGACGAGTAATTTAAGGCTTTGCAATGCCGGTAACCGCTGATTCTCAGCGGTTACCCGTCATTAATGAATGTCTCAATATTGAGGCATTCATTCATGAAATAGTTAAGCTTTTGTAAAAGCTTCTTTCTTTCATTAATGAAAGAATTAAGCCGTTACGGGATCGCTAAATAGCAATCCCGTATTTGACAGCTGAAAATAGCACAGAGGTAGCAGAGTGACTCACATTGATTACAATGTATCTCTTTGCCTGAAATGTATCACTTCTGATCGTCTGAGCAGGATCAAAGTCCTTTAGTGAGATCTGAATCTGACATGCTGTCAGGATCAGTCTCTAAGGCTATTATTAGCTGTTCCTAAGTTTGGTGCAGCCTAATAGCCAAAAAAAAAGTTAATTTATCAAGCAGTCATAGTGACTGCTTAATATAAACTGACAAAAAAATAAATAATAGAAGTTGTTTTTTTAAAACTTTTTTTTAGTGTAAAAAAATAAAATAAAAAGTTTAAAACTAAATTAGGAAAATAAAAATTATATATAAATATATTTTTTATAATAGCTCAGTCATGAAGTGGTTAAAACTGTAAGTCATGGCTGTGGCAGGAGTTAGGTGCTAGTGTGAACTGTCAGGATACAGTGAGGCACTAGACAGGGCAAGAACTAGAAGAGCTGAGAGGCTCGAGTCTAACAACGCAGTCAAGATCCACAAGAGGACAAAGCCATACTTTTCACTTCAGAGTTTAGTGAATTAGGCCTTTTGTCAGAATCGCCTCACACCAGGACTCAGCAACTTTTCACTCTGACCCAGATTGGTCATGTCAGTGTTCCAGCAAGCTGGAAGGTCCCTGTGCAATTTTTCTTAACCCTTTCACAACAATTTGCTGGTATGGCCTTGCGTCTGTGCAGGCAACTAGATTGTCCTTTTGTTCACCACCTGACATTATGACAAGACAATTATTGCTTAAAAATTAAAGGCTGACACCAGTCAGCATGTTTTTTTTTTTTTAGTTTTGGACTGAACAGAGAAGAGTTTAATTTTCTGCCAGTTTTGGTTTTTTTTTATGCGTTTGTGATGCCATTGACTTTCCTTCACATTATGGCCCTATGATACCAAGACAAATTCTGGGTGCAGGTATCACCAGAGACTGCCACTTTGCTCTAAAGCGGGAAAGTGACGGTGTGTATTTAAAGTAGGGATGCACCGAAATTTCAGCTGCAAAACATTTCGGATGAAAACAGTTCCTTGGGCAAAATGTCGAATGTAAAATATCAAAAATATGGCCGAAAATTCAGTGTATCCCGACTGCTTCTCTTCTCCCCACTGGGCGTCGGTCTGTGTCCCCTCTAATGCACACTGCTCTCCCATGCCCCTGTCGGCAGAGGCAGCAGGGATCCAAAGTGACACAGACTGGTGCCGAGCGGGGAGAAGAGAAGATTTCAGGAGGCAGAGCGTGGAGGCGACAACTTAGAAAGATGAGCAGGGAGGAGCAGGGCACAGACAGCTGTCACTGGAAGCCAAGCTCTCCTCCCGCCCGACCCGCCTGGCTCCTGTGACAGACAGTCAGGATGGAGAGCGGGGAGGAGTGAGCTGTCAGCAGGCTGAGTTCGCCTCCTGCACCGCCTGGCTCGGCCTCCTATGACAGGCGAGTCAGGATATAGAGCGGGTTACAAGAACAGTTTGTAAATAACCGAGGACATAGTATGCGTACTATGTCCCCAGTTATGAATGAACAGGAAGTGTTCTACATCACTTCCTGTTCATTCATGATTGTGGACATAGTAACTCATACTATATCCTCAGTTTATGAATGGACAGGAACGCTCTATATAGAGGCTTCCAGTTCATTCATAACAGAGGCTGCAGAAAAAGAAATTTAGGACCCTGTGTCCTCAATCTCTCTTTTTTTTTTATTTAAAGGGAAATACCAGGGGTCTGTTTAGACCCAGAGCCCCCGACAGTAAAGTAAAAAAAATAATGAAAATGGAAGGCCAAATCTTTTGCACCCTGTCCCCTAAACACAGATGGCTCTAATAGCTATTAAATATAAAAAAATACCACCCCAATTTTTTTTTTTAAATGCTTATTTAGGCCCTGAATCCTGGAAGATGCTGGCGACATCACTGCTTCCTGACAGAGCTGGGAACTCAAAATCCCATGAGAATGCACTCTGCAATTGGTTGAAGTGCATACTCGTAAAAAAAGTTTGTTTACATGTTATATGAAAACACTTCTTCTGCCATACATCCAATGAGACTTACAGTATGAACAAAAAATGTTTTAAAGTTTTTGGCCTCTGGGCGCAGTTCCGGTGACCATGGAATCTCTCCTTTCAGGACTTTGTTTACTGGATCCACGTAATATAGGTGTGGACCTTCTGTAAGAAGCAGCTGACGTCGGCGTGCAAACAAGCCCTGCATATACAAAAGGAATCGATTAGTTTTATTACTGAACATGAGTGAATCATTCTCCCCAAAAGATTTTAACATTCACATAACTTTTTTAAAGGGCTCCTTCCAAGTGTTGTGATTGATTTTGACTGTACAGTACAGAACACAGGTAGATTCAAAGACAATACCGCCATATTACCCAGTTGTCTTTGATTCTGCCTGTGTCTTGTACTGTACGACCAAGAACATAGGATTTTTGACTTGCCTGTAAAATCCTTTTCTTGGAGTACAATACAGGACAATGCAGAATCAAAGACAACTGGGTAATATGGTGATATCATCTTTGATTCTGCCTGTGTCCTGTACTGTACAATCAAAATAATAAGATATTGCATATAACCATTATATATTGGTCTATCCAAAAAGCAGGTGAAGCAATACTCCAAGAAAATAATTTTAGAGGACGCATAATCAAAGATGACTGGGTAATATGTCGGTATTACATTGATTCTGCCTGTGTCTTGTACTGTACTCCAAAAAAATAATTTTTAAATACAAGTCAAAAATCTTATGTTCTTGGTCATACACTACAGGACACAGAATCAAATCTTTAATTCTGCCTGTGTCTTGTACTGTACCCCAAGAAAAGGATTTAACAGATAAGTTAAAAATCCTATTATTTCAACTGTTACAAAAAAAGTATTTATTTTTTTTTACTCTTGACCATAATAAAAAAAAAATACAGGGCTTGAAAAATCGACTCGTTCGCTCGTCAGTGACGAGAGGATGGCGGAGCCCGACGAGCAGCTTCCTGGCCTGCCGGCCGGGAGCTTTGCATTCAAGCGATCGAGCGTCTGGAGTCGCCCGCTCGCTTGTATTAGCAGCAGCTGTTACTGCCATTGCCGGTCCCGAGATCCGCTGTGTCCGATGCGGCCGTGACCGGCACGGCTCTGTAACAGGAGATCAAAGAGAGATCAGTACACGATCTCCCTTTGATCTACTCTCCAGTCCTGGAATGCAGGAGATTATGTATATTACATCACTTCCTGCATTCAGTGTCACTTTCCGGCTACAGAAGCTGATGAAGCAGATCTCTGCTGCGTCAGCTTCTTTGGGGGTCCCTAGGTGACATTAGGGGTCTTGGAGACCCCCTGATGTCTGCATAAAGAGGACCTGTCATGTAATTCCTCCCCCCCCCCCATGTGATAGCAATAAAGTTGTGTAAAAAAAAAAAAGTAATACAAAAATTAAAGAATCATAAAAAATAAAGAAGCATTAAAAAAATTAAAAAAAACATAAAAAAAAAGTCCTCCGCCCCCCCACATACACATATGCGCGAAAACAACGATTGCGCCTATTGTGCCGCACATGTTACATATAACCACGAATGTCGGAGTGTGAGCAATAATTTTTGGGCCATTAATTACTGATAACACTAAACTGACGAGCAGTAAAAGCGTTTTAAGCATCGCCTATGGCCAATTTACAGTGTGGTTGTTTTAAGGCTTGACATGTTTGGTCTATTTACCCGACGTGACCCCGTCTTTTTTATTTTACAAAAAATATAGGTAAGAATAGATGTTTTATATCATAACTTAGGGAAACTTTGTTAACTTTTTTTTTTAAATTTACTGTACTTTTTTCATTATATAGTAAAAAAATAACCCCCCCACCCCTGGTGATTTTATATACCACCAAAAGAAAGCTCTATCTGTCCCCAAAAAATGTTAACATAAACTGCAAGGCTATAGTCCGGTCGTGCTGACTGGTGACATTTTTGACTGACTGGTGAGACCCCCTAACATTTTTCAAGCCCTATATATATATATATATATATATATATGATAACCATATTTTTGTACATGAATACATGTAGACTTTTGTACATGAATAAGTGTGGATTGTTGTACAATAAAAAAGAAAAAAAATAAGACCTACCCCGAAAATAAGACCTAGTGTGTTTTTTTTGAGCCAAAAAAAATATAAGACAGTGTCTTATTTTCGGGGAAACACGGTATATATTTATTTATTTTTTAAATTACACACACACACAAATATCACTATAAATTCCCCTAAATAACAACCTTACACTTACCTTACGTTTATCAACCGGACCCATTTTTAGAATTAAATTATTTTCTACAAATTGGTGCCTGTAGAAAAAAAACAAAACAAAAATGAGTAACAATGAGCACAACAGTGACATGCTTATGCAAATATAATGCTTGGCTTGTATAGTATGACTCCCTTATCAGCTGATCATGCAACAAACACTGCAACAAACAAATACTCTAATCAGCAGTAAGCCCGTGTTCACAACTGAACATTGTGGGTGCATTGGTAAAAAGACCTGCTTACTGCATGTTTGCAGGGAGTGTTATTTGCAATAGTGTGCCAAGCCTACCACATAGTTAACATTCTTTTATACATTTACTCATTTAATAAACAAATACAAAACTGCTGTATTATAACCATGCCAATAGAAAACACACTCATGAAATACAAAATGTGCAAAATGTGACCTTGTTAAATATTATATAACCTGCTATATTTTACAGCCATACTCTTCTTATAAATGTTAAGCGCTATTACTTTGCCAGTACAGGATTTGCTGAAACATCGCTGTACTTAAAGAGCTTTTGAAATATTTTGCTCTGAACTTATATCTAGTGTGTAGCACAGTGCAGCCTACTCTCCTCCTGTAGCAAGCTCGTCTAGGATGCTGTATCTTTCCATTGTATTATTGGCAGCAAGCTAGTTAGTTATGTCCATCAGGACTAGAATCTTATTTCAAATAACCCCCAGAAACGTTCAGATATCATTTTCAACGACACCCTCATGGCAATATTGGTAGTTTAAATCAAACCTGTTAAGGCCTAAAACGTTTTTAAAGAGACAGAACGGGATCCCCTTACCACTGGTTTCCTCCGGTTTGTTTTTCTAGCAGTAGCCGCTTTTCCTCCTGTGAGAACTGTAGATCAAGCTCGAAAGAATTATTGTCGATGTCGTGGATGTACTGTTCTATGTTACTGCCACACCGCTGCGGCAGAATGGGTTCTGGTGTCGGCAGTGCTTGGGGTGATACAGACAAGGCTACTTGCATACCTCCAAACTGACTCAGAAGGTCATCGTACTAAAAGAGAGAGGAAGCCATACATTAGACGAACATACCACCTGTGAGTCTGGGTCCCCAAATGGGGTAGCACAATACATTTTTAGGATCTGCAGACAATGGAAACGATGCTCCTTCAATATATTTTTATTAAGAAACACTTTAAGAGATAGTGTACATGCTACCAATGAAGAGTTAACCTCTTTGTACTGTCATTCCCATCATCTTTTCGTGGTGGGAACTCCATTTTATTCACTTACTGCACTGCAAGTGTTAAGTGGGGTGCACATGGGTCTATTTTTTTCGTTCAACTCGCGGGCTGAACGAAAGAAAGGCAGAACAGATTCCTTCAATAACGCTTATGAGTGTTGATGGATGAATCTCCTGTTGTTTGCATTGTATTCCGACAACAGCCAGTAGCTGCTGTCAGAATACTAGAACGGAGCTAGCAGCAGATTGGAATACCCTTGGATGTCCTTACATTGTATACCCTTGGATGTCCTCTGACGTTTTTCCAGTTAGGTGGTTTATTAAATTTAGAGTGCGTTAGAACAAAGTTTCTCAACAATATTATATTATGTACCCTCTCGCTATGATGAAACGTTACCCAGTAAGTTTATACATGTATTTCTCATACCATCTACCAGTGCTTTACAAAAGATGCCTTATCTTTTTTAATTAAATGAAGCGATCGAGTTTGTTTTGTGCAAGATCTAGTATTTACAAACTAGAAAGCTACAAACTACAGCTTTCCAACTAGCATACCAAGTATAATTTGACGGGCAGGAATGCCCCTTGAATTTCTCCCAAGTATTCCTTAGGTTACACATACCACATATTGAGAAACATTTTTTTTTTTTTACATATGATTTCTGAACATTTTCTTACTGGATATGGTCCGGGACATGCTTGGAATTGAAACATAAGCATGCATGGAATTAATACAACAGTATACACCATAATGTGTGAAAAATGGATCAAACCTGAAGAACTATCCATTAAAACGAAAAATGTAATGCAAATTGTTAGTAGTAAGTACAAAATAACCTCCTGCGCCAGTCTTGATAAATTCCCCATAATGCCTGTAATGCTATCATGTTGTTGACTAAAAGGCATGACATATAGAACATTAAACTTGCTGTAACCCTTCTATTATTAATTATTCATGTATGTGATTAGGCAAAATAAGCAGTGTTTGCCAAATTAAGAGGACTGAGCTTCCAGCAGTATTCATGAGTGAACTCTACATACCCCATACTAATTACAAGATGTTCTGAAATATTTCCCGTGTACGGCTCACATGCCACAAAAGTGCTACCCAGTGCAATAATACCACTCCTATACACCAGTGAGGTATGAAATAAGACAGCAACCCCATTGTGGTCTACAGGTGAAAGGCCTACCATAATAAGATTGGTATTTTTCTGCTCATCACTCTTGTTAGATGAAAGGGTCTGCAGAGGAGGGGATAGCATGAGAAAAGCCTCAATATTAGAGAATATGTCAAATCAGCCATTCAGTAGGTCTCCCCCTCGAAGGGTCACAAAGCAGTGGGCTTTTCTAAATAACTACAAATAAAGAGCAGAGTGACATAAAGCAACCTGCCAGTTATGTCTGAATATGGGACATAGACATCCAACCTGCTGAGATAGATGTGTAAACAAAGAACGAGCGCGTGAAGTGTGACATTGGTCCAACAACGATGTCTGTGTGAGTGTATGAAGTAGTGCTGGACTATTGTGGAAAAATTCATTTGGACCTTTCTTTAATATAGGAGGTGGTAAGGAACAACTTAAAGGAAGGATTTTGTGTGCCAGCTCATTTCAAGGAGGCACCATGGGGGTAACAGGTCCCCCAAAACTGTAGCTTAGGTGTTGGGGGGTAAAAAGCACTGCAATCAGTGGTCAAAAGGCTTTCAAGCATGAATTATTTAGTACTTTGTTAAAACAAATGGTAATATATCCAACACGTTTCAGAGGTTGGGGAGCCAAGAATTGGAGCAGCACCAATGATCCAAGGCATCCATTTTAACACCCAGTCACTATCTAGACACTTTTATTTGTATCGCAAAGAAGAAGCTAGATTTGACTTAACAATAAAGAAAAGAATTAATATTACCACCTATTATTGCGCTCCTCACTCACCAACAATGCACCAAAGCTTTTGTTTCTTAAGGACATAACAATACATTTCTAACCCTTAGGCTCTTGCACATGTATTATCTTGAATACACAAATGAACTAAAACAAAGTTTGCCAGTTCTCTCACAACAGTAAAGGTCCTTTTCCCTCTGAGCTGGGGTCTTCAATGACGCTGCACTATCATAAATGTGGTCTAACAGCACAGCACTGCTTACATTTCCATAGAACTCTTCGTCATCTTCAGCCATTGCCGGTAAATACGCTGTGAGCTTTGGAGGCGTTTGAAGGTGCAGGTCCTGCCACGTGATGCCGTCGAAGAATGAATGGGCCTTTAGGGGGTCATAGCCTCCCATTTCTTCACAGCCTAATCGTTTAGTAGGGTCTAGGACCTGTGGGAGAGGACAGTAGTTCAAAACAAGATGTAGAATAATGCTCAGAAACCTTATTTAACCCCCTAGTGATGGAAGACGTACACTGTACGTCCCCGCTACTAAGTCCCCAAATGACTAATCACGTACACTGTACGTGATCAGCTATTTGGGGCTCTGTAATGCTGGTAACCGCTGAGAATCAGCAGTTACAGTTCATTAATGGATGCCTCAGTATTGAGGCATCCATTAATGAAAGACTTAAGCTTTTTCAGGAATCGGGTGTCCGACAGTGAGAGCAGAGCCGCATTTACTGTTCTTGCCGTCACTCTTTGACATCTGGTATAGACCGGGATTAGGAAATCCCGATGTATAACAGACTTTTTTTTCTAAAGTTTCTGCAATAGAAACATTTAACTACATGTTTCTTTTGCAGAAACAATGTTGCAGGCTTCTGATCATTGTGGGAACGATCAGAAGCGTTTAGTGACATCTGATCCTGAAATGCTGCAGGATCAGTGTCATTAAGGTTATTAATGGCTGTTCTTAAGTTTGAAGCAGCCTAATAATAACCAAAAATGAATTAAATTATCAAGCAGTAATAGTGAAATTCATTCACAATGACTGCTTAATATAATTAAATAAAATAATAAATAAAATTAATTTAACAAATAAAAAGTGACAGTGACATTGTATGCCAGGTGACCTCTATTAGCTTTTAGAGAAAAAAGAGAAAAAAATGTTAGGTTTTAGTTTTAGGTTGAGAAGTACAGAAACATTTCTAAAATCCTAGGAATGTGAGGTTTTTCCAAATAAATGAATGTATTTAAATGTATTTTTTTTAGCTGTGCAATTTTTCCAAAAAATACTACAAATCAAAACAGGGGAAAAAAAGTGTTTTCTTTACGTTTTTCCCTCAATTTTTATATTTTATTTGTCCTAAGTGAGGCGTTAGGTTCACATATGTGATATAAATATAGAGCCCTATCTGTCCTCTAAAAACAATATATAATATTAGGGATGCACCGATACTAGTAGCGATATCGATGCCAATACAGAGTATTTGGGCGAGTACTCATACGCGCCCAAAATGCTCTGATGCCTAGCATGAGTACTTCCTGTATCAGGAAGCCGGGCAGCGTGTCGTTACATGCTGCCCGGTTTCCTGATTCCATGCTCTCTCGTCATTTGCGATGAGACAGCATGGAGCCGACTTACCGACCGATCAGGAAGCAGGGCAGCGTGTAATGACGCGCGGCCTGGGTCCCGATTGGTCGGAAAGCTGGCCAATCAGGAAGCCGAGCGTTGTGTAATGATGCAGCGCCCAGCATTCTGATTGGCCGGGAAGCCGGCTTCATGCTCCCTCGTCATCTCATGACGAGGGAGCATGGAGCCGGCCTCCCGTCATTACACGGCGCACGGCTTCCATGATTGGCCAGCAAGACGGCTCCGGCTGGGTACTGGAGCAAGACCGTTCCTGGTTGGAGAGGCCCCGGGGGTGACAGGCTGGACGTGCCAAGGTGAGAGGGGACGGCTTTCTTGTTAATCGGAAGCCAGGTGGCGAGTCTTTACATGCTGCCCGGCTAATCAGGAAGCCAGGTGGCAAGTCATTAAACGCCCCCTGGCTTCCTGAATGGGACTTCCGTTACTCGGTACTTGGTATCGGCAACAACCGGAAAAAATTATCGGTACTCGTACTCGGTACTAAAATACCAGTATCGGTGCATCCCTATATAATATGTGTGGATGCACTTAGTAACAAAGTATATTTCTGATGTGGAAGAATCACACAGCAAAAATTTAAAAAAAAGTTTGTCGGTCATTAACGAACAGAAACTAAAAACAAGCTCAGCCATGACGGGGTTACGATATCTTAACCCAGTTTAGGTAAATGGCATAGGTAACCAAGCTGAACACAAACTAATACACAGAAGGCTGATTGGTCAGTTTCCATTGATCACGATTAAAAACCACAGAAAGGATTCCTAGGGAAAAGAAAAAAGTTACCAGAAGTTTTTCTACAAGGTCTTTTGCTCTAGGGAAGAATTTCTCTGGGAAGTCATACTCCAGCTTTATTATCTTCTGGAATATAAGATATTCATTTCTGCAAGACAGAAGGACACATGCATTACACGACAAAGTCATAACACAAAGAATGCACACATGTGCATCATGTAAATCATGGCATTCTCTTACCCGGCTCTAAATGGTAGTAGTCCGGCTACTAATTGATATGTAATACAACCAAGCGCCCAGAGGTCCGAACTGAGGGGAGGAGCAAAAAAAATATTTACATAATGATACATATCTAATAAAGAAACCGGTTTTAAAATGAGAAACAACCTAGATGACTATACACAACCAATTATATCCATGCAATACAGCAAAAAAGCAGGCCAGTGTCTGTGCCCGTTCTCCATTACAGAATGCTGGCTGACTGTAGAACTTACAAAGTAGCAAAGAGAGGAGCTTCCCTAGAATTATGGCAGCAGACATTTTTCTTAAAGGGGAAGTATGGTACATTTTGTAGTGTTACATATTTGAACTATTATTTTAGGGTCTACCCTTAACAGACCCTGTCTTAATACCTCGAGTCACTAGCCCCAAAATAAGTATGGCTTTACTACTTATTTCCTGATCTGCACACTTGTTTCAGGTCAGCATAAGAGCAAGACAACTAGAATTTTAGGAGGAGGTTAGAGGTCAGCAACGGCACCTTCCAAAAAGCTCTCAGGAAATGTTTAATTGAATTGGAGATATTTGTATATTAGCCACTAGAGAGCACTCAATGGCGCAGTGCTATCACTTTGCTTCCTGGTTTACAACTGTTCAGATAGAATGTCAACCCCACGGGGAGTTCATTGTTTTCAGTAATTCCGCTGACTCATAGATCAATTGCATTATGAGAAGATGTAGTACAGCACAACCACTCTGTAGCACTGCAAGGCAGGAGCCTGGGAATGTAACGAGCAAATAGGTATTCCCCATTAACAAAGATATAAAAACACATAATTGATACAACAATTTGCATCAAGTTGACCCATTTGTGTATAGATCTATAATGAAGAAACTACAAGTAGAATTTACCAAAACTGGAGCAGACAGAATGTGGAGCAGTTGCTCATGGCAACCAACCAGCTTCTCTCTTTAGTTTGTTCAGTTAAAGATTTGAAATTGAAAGAGAGAAGCTGATTGGTTGCTGTGCACAGCTGCTCCAGTTTTCATAAATTCCCCTATGTTTCTTTCTCAAACAGATTTCTCAAACAGATCTTAGTGTTTGGCAGTGCTGCTGAATCTTTTTGTTATTTTAAAACAACTACAATAACCTCAATGTGAAAGAATACAATGCCAAAAAGAAATAAAATTATATTAGGGCTGTGGAAATTAAAGATTCATTTCTCGATTAATCGTTAAACTTTTTGATCGATTAAAATTATTTTGATCGCTAATGAAAACACTCACCTCTTCGCCGGCTTCAGCGAGCCGCGTTGGCGATCCAGTGACGTCACGGACATCTACGTCACCGGACTCCTCCCCCCTTCCCCAACTGGCTCCGTCGGCTAACGAAGGGAAGAGGAGTCCAGTTATGTCGATGTCCGTGATGTCACCGGACTCCTCCCCCCTTCGTTAGCCGACGGAGCCACTTGGGCCGGTGAGTTTGCCCAAGAAACTTTCTGCATGAGCGCCAGCCAAGGCATTTGCCTATACACATACAGCACAGCAATGAAGTAATAAAATGAACTAGGATCACACTAATCCAGCACGTTATTATTCTGAGTTGCCCCACTCAAGCGGCGGCCATATTGAGTGGGGCACGTGAGATTAATAACGTGCTGGATTAGTGTGATCCTAGTTCATTTTATTACTTCATTGCTGTGCTGTATGTGTATAGGCCAATATAGTTGGATCTGTATGTGCGTTATAATTAATTGAAATTAAATCGATAAAAAAAATTTTGATTAATCGAACACGAAAAATTTTAATCATTACCAGCCCTAAATTATATATATACATACATACATACAGTACATACATACATACATACATATATTCATTCTTTTATTATATATTTTTTACACACACACAGTCAATCAATCATCTCAATTATGTTTCTTAAAGGTTCACTACGAAAATGGAGTAAAATAATACTTGCCTCTTGCAAGCAGATTTCTCTGTGAGAAGTTCTGGCGACACATATTGAGCCGTCCCTACAAATGAATTTGCTCGTGCTACAAACCAATAAAAGAGATACATTATTGACAAACTCAGAACAAACTTCCATTGCTCCACTTATTTAAAAGGTACATTTCTCTTTATTTTTCAGTTCTGGAAAACACAGAATAGCGGCCTACAATCATTTGGTCAGCACTTAAAGGAATCTGCAACCTGAACCCCACGCATTTCTCAATCAGTAGAATGGGGATTTACAACGGAAGTTACAAGCTATTTTTTTTTTCATTAAAGTTAGTCTACTCCAATAGGAATTCTTCCTTTCAGTTGCTCAGAGGACAGAATTTCTGTTTCCAGATTCTATGAGCTGCGGTTTGTTACTATAAAAGATTGAAAGACTGCTTAATATGTGCATAAAACTTGTTAAAAAAAGTAAGTTGAACATTCTGACAGTTCTACTGTATGTGAATGCGGTCCAGGAAACAACGATCATAGATTTGCAGATCAATTGTACATTACATGTCTGGAATCTTTCATGGCACAATCTTTTTATTCTGCTCTAAAGCTGGCCATACATTATGAAAATTTGCACTGTATGTGCCGCTGTCGGCACCATTTCGGCCGGCATCCTTTGATCAGCTGATCAAAGGAGCCAGTCAGAAAATTTTCGAATGAACAGATCGGTAAGCCAATCAGCTGCCGGATCTGGTCAGGTATTCGGACAGTGGCTGGCATCAGAATACAATGCAAACAGCGGGAGATTCCTCCATCAACGCTTACAAGTGCTGATAGAGGAATCTGTTCTATTTTTCTCATTCAGACCCAAGGCGAATGAAAAAAAAAATAGAAGAATGTATAGTGAGGCCAAGTCTCCATACTCTAGTTTCAGCAATCTACTCTATTGAGGTATACCACAGTACCCTGGCTATACCACAATACAATCTACATTGGTCTAAATACATTTTAAATAATAATAAATTGAAAGCAAGAAACCTCACCTTGCCTGGAGTCAGACGATAAGACCTTCGCTGTCCCAAAGTCTGTAATTTGAATATGCATGTCTTCACCAAGCAAAATGTTTTCAGGTTTAAGGTCTCTGAAACAATTTAAAAGCAGTTAATATCAGTCACTGCATGCAAACAATGGTAACCGCTACATGACACCAAATCACCTGAAGTAGCCCTCCTCTGTATGCATCAGCTATTACTTTTGTTAGCCCTCCTTTTCATACATTACAAACAATGTTTGCATTTTGTTACTTTGGACTTCAACTGCCAGACCTTAGGGATAAGCCCAACTAACTGCTAACTCCGTGTCCAAAGAAAAATACCTCGGTGGTCAATAAGATCATCTTCATTGGAAGGGGGTGGTGCCTACTTTTGGCCCCCATGTACTGAGATTGTAGTCAATCATGGGAGCGAGCTTGGAGCGGTGGCTACTTGACAACACACACAGGGACCATGGGGAACAAAGGTAGTCACCCTCCAGAAGGAAGGACAGTGTCAGCACCAATTCAGGGATGATTTGAGGATCTACAGGCCGAGTGATACACAAATAAGGTTTTGTTATTAGCAGGGCTTGAACATTTTTTTAGTCTCACCAGTCAAAAATTTCACCAGTCAGCATGACCAGACTATAGCCTTGCAATTTATGTTAAAAAACATTTGGTGACACATGGAGCTTTCTTTTGGTGGTATATAATCACCACTGAGGTTTTTATTTTTTACTACACAAAATGAAAAAAAAAGTACTGTAAATTTCGGGGAAATTTTTTTCCCCCCCTACGTTAAGTTAAAAAAACATTTATTCTTACCCATATTTTTGGTTAAATATTAAAGACGGGGTCCCATAGGGCAAAAAGACACCAAACATGTGAAATTTGTAAATTGCGTGTGCATGCAAAATCGCAAAAAAATACCATACCCAAAATTGGCCATAGGCGACGATTTAAAAGCTTTTACTGCTCATCAGTTTAGTGTTAATAGTGATTAATGGCCCTAAAATTATTGCCCTCACTCTGACTTTCGCGGTAATATGTAATGTGTGGCGCAGTCGCTATTATCACATGTAGGCGCACCTGATGCATGTTTGTGTGTGTATGTGAGGGCAGGGGACTTTAAATAAAAATTTGGGTCTTTTTCTGTATATTTGACTTAACATTTTTTTGTTTTGGTAACTTAAATTTTTTTTTTGCATTTTTTTTCCACTTAACTTTATTGCGATCACATAGCGGGCTAATAAACCCAAGAAGCTACTCGTCTGGCTCCGGAGAGGACGAGTGAATTTTCAAGCCCTGGTTATTAGTTCAGGTTCTTAAATGGATTTTTAAGATTTAGAGTTCAGTGTCACTTTAAAAAGGCTTTTGGGTTTGGTTTAATGAAGCTTAGTAGTCTTCTTTAATACAGGACAAGAATAGAGCTGCAGAAAATGTTACATAGTTGGGTTTAAAATGTACACGTCTATCAAGTTTAACCAATAGAGGACTACTACTATGCCACCTATACTTTGAAGATCTTCAGATGCCTTATGTTAATGTTTCATGTTATGTTTATACATTTACCAATATCTATTATTAAAACCTATTTTATACAAACTTACTTGCACTTTATGTTTAGCAGTTTTAGTAGAAAAAGATCCAACAGCAGTCACTGCTACTTTAAAACAATTTTTCATCTCAATTTTGGTACCCATGACTGAACTGACAAAAATACCCCACAACCATTGTATCATCTTCTATTCATTTGTAAATATATTTAACATGACTTTCTCACCTGTGAATAATTCCCTTGTCGTGTAAATATTCTAAAGCACACACAATTTCAGCAGTGTAAAACCTTGTGCATGTTTCATCGAATGAGCCGATCTTCCTTATGTATTTCAGTAGTTCACCGTTCTTAGCGAAACTGAGGCCAAAATCTGGAGCACTTGTTAAGAAACCACATGCACAACAGTATCATTTTCCTTTTTAAAACAATAAAAGCTACCTGTCATAAAATCTGCTCAAAATAAAACAGGATTAAACACTGGACTGGAACACTTATTTACACAATGTCCTAAACAGAACAGAAAATATCTGTTGACTACAACCATCAAATCCACCCTCTCCTCCATTTTACAACCCCTTAACTTGAGAAAATGGTTGTGAAAAGGTTAACAGTAACCATGGTCAACACAGACATGCTCCTTTAGGGCCCTTTAATAAACAAGCTCACCATCTGAATTACGATGACATTATCATTTAAATTTAAAGGTCATATGTGCAAATACAAAAAAAAAATCAGAGAGTCAATGGCTGCCTTGCAAACAATCAATAAATTACCTACAGGCTACACGGTGCAACTGCTAGCCCAACGTTGCACTGTGTAGCCTGCGACAACTGCCCTCGCTACATCTCTCAGAAAGAGCACTAGGTTGTGTGCAAGCTGTAGAGAGACCTAAAAATTACCCCAGAAGATTAGGGCAAACTGTCACTTTACTATGCTAGCAGAAGCATATTTTTATACATGAGAATATGTTACTGACTATCAAAGCATTATATGTGGGCAACACAGTGGCGTAGTGGTTAGCGCTTCTGCCTTGCAGCACTGGGGTCCTGGTCCGAAAGCCGGCCAGATCACTATCTGCAAGGAGTTTGCATGTTCTCCCTATGCTTGTGTTGGTTTCCTCCGGGTACTCCGGTTTCCTCCCACACTCCAAAGACATGATGGAAGGTTAATTGGTTCCTGTCTAAATTGGCCGTGTATCTATGTGAGATGGGGACCTTAGATTGTAAGCTCCTTGAGGGCAGGGACTGATGTGAATGTGCAACTATGTAAAGCGCTGCGTAAATTGTTGGCGCTATATAAATACCTGTAATAAATAAATAAATGTGGGTGACTGAGTGCCACATAAGGCCATGGTCATTGCACCCTATGGGGAAATGAGGCCCTGGCACTAGTAGCACTTAACACTCCTAATGAAGTCTAATCTCCATCCCAGAATATATGCTATTTTACAGAATTCTTAAATTAGGAGTATCCATGGGGTAGCTCGATGATGTCAGCAATGCCTGTTTACACCAGCAAACAGTAGCAGCAAACTCTTGCTGGTCCGACGCAAGGCAACTACGCATCCTACTACCTTTCTAAACTCTTTGGAAAGCCAAGACTTGTAAAGTGAAGAAGCCCTGTGTGTTGCGTCCTTTGCCACCCTCATCTATTCTAGCTTTATTTGATATTTGTGAGTTGCAGAGCTGCACTTTGATGGCTACATAATAGTACCTTTTAGAAATGATTTTATGGCTTTCACATATTGTCAAGCAGAGTACAGATTGCCATATGATTGAGCTTCAAGAAAGCCTGGAGTTCAGCTGTAATACAAAATCTGCTGGTCAATAGAGCGTTTTTAGATTGTAAGCTTTCATGGGCACGGTCCTCCTTACCAGCTTGTCTTGATTTGTATTTTAATGTCCTCCTTATATTGTAAAGCGCTGCACAAACTGTTGGCACTATATAAATCCTGTATAATAATGATAATATTCTGGTAACGGAGTTGACCCATTTCATAGTAGCAGGTTACTGATAAGGATACACAGTTTTTCAACATCTTGAAATGTGAAGTAGAGTTTGACGAAGAACGGGTGGTCCAGACGTGACATCACATCTCTTTCCCGCGTCACATAAGGTACCTTTTTCTCCTTTACAATATGACGCTTCTGTAGAATTTTAACTTAAAAGAATGACAGACAAACAAGAGATGAGGCCATTTTCTGGAGAGAAAAAAACACACAAGAAAAGACATAGAATAGAAATTCCTCATTAACATGCGACCTGCACCTCAGTTTCATGCCTTTGTAAAGAACAATGAAGACCTCTGCAGGTCAGGTGAATGACAGACTAAAGTGTGACTGTAAGGCTGGGTTCACACCTTTTGGCGCTGATCGAAGCGCTGAAAAACGCTCAGCAAGTGAAATCCCATGAATCCTTATGGGCATGGTTCCCACCTGGGTGTATTTCAGCCGGTGGAAACGCGCTGAAAAACGCCCTACGCTCAAACAAGTACAGGAGCTTCTTTGGGGCGTTTTTCCGCACGCATCCATTGGTATTCCCGAGTGTGGCTCGGGGTTAACAAAGCGGTAACCCCGAGCCACACTTGGGAATACAGCGTAGGACTTACCTTGTCCGCGATCCCCGCTGTGTCCTCCCGCCGCTGCCGACTTCCGGGTTCCGTCCGTTGCGAGCGGCCGCGTTGCAGGGGTGCGGGACCGCCGGGAAGTTTTAAAATTTAAAATAAAACGAAAAAAAAGAGAGAGAAAATGTAAAAAAATCATACCGCCAGGGAGGTATAAAAACGAGCGTCGAACGCGCGTTTCACTGAGCGAAAAAACGTGCACAAAATGAGCAGAAAAAACGCGCCTATGGTACGCACAGGTGTGAACCCAGCCTAAGAATATGAAATGGCTGGCAAAGTAAAATCCAGGGGTGGATGTTTGTGCAGCGTAAGACCCTTATGCATTAATTTAGAGAGAATCACAAACAAATATACGATCTAGTGTCTTGCAAAACGCCTATTAAAAGCTTACTTTCCATCCACTAAAACACCAAACAACATGCTGTAAGTATTACACACAGTGTAAACAAAAAGTGCTATCCGATATTATAGTGAAGGACTCTGAAGCTTTATTAAGGCTCCATTCACACTTGCCGTTCTTGAATGTTGCATTAATGTACGTTGTATTAAGGTAACCCATTAATTTTGTATGGGCTGTCAATACCCCAGAATGGACAGACACGTACATGCAGCATTTTGATGCATTGCACCACAACACAAGGTAATGGATTACCATGCATTGTGGTGCGCTGCTTCCTATGTCCATTGAAGCAGTGTTGACTTAAAATAAATGGCACTGCAATGAGCTTATATATGTAATGTGTGTTGCAGAAATGCACATGTTACCTCAACACAATAGAATGTAGATGTGTATATGTGCCCTGAAGAAAACCTGTACCAAGAGAAATGTGTAGGCTGCGGTACACAGGCTACTTACAAGTAGGGAAAGTAAAGCTATTATGATAGAACTAGACGTCCCTGACATCTTTCTGGGAACACTAGCTGCCTGGTTGTCTCTGGCATCAATTATTTGATCCAGAAAACAAGTATGCAGTCTGTAGAGTCAAAGTCACAGATAAGTTCTTGGTCTACATACCTCTAGGTCATTCGCTGGGAGTATTTGAGTCTTGTGATCAGCACGTCATTCAAGCAAAAAGCATTTTCAAAACTAGACCAAAAAGACCCCCCCAATATTTTCTCACATGGCAAATTTCCCATAAACCAAAAACAACCAAGCAACTTGACTTACGTTTTATTTATCATTGGGTTCAAGAGGGGAATTGACAAACTAACAGGCAAAGCAGAAACTATGGAACTTGTACTTGGGTTGAATCTGCCAATTTGTGGGAATAAATCAATATTAAAATAAACAGAGACTAAACCCTCATTCAAATAAATTAGCTTTTAGGTCTCAATGTGGTTATGAGTTCTCACTTTGTTGCACTCAAGATTGTATTTGAACAGTTCTAATGATCAAATTACCCAAAAATATATACTTACTGGTAGGAATGGACCGATATATCGGCCGAAAATTGCACTTTTGGCAAAATGCAGAAAGTGCCATTTTCTGGCCGATATAGTGGTGTGTCTGTTCTTTCTCTCCTCCTTGCTGGGCGCTGCTCTGTGTCCCAGTGGGGAGGAGAGAATTGTCACAGGAGGCCGAGTGCTGCGGGAGGAGAGCGATGTGAGCGGCTGGCGTCTCTTCTCCCCGCACTGCTCAGCCTCCTGTCACAGATCGGGAGAGCGGTGTATGGGCGGAGACAGCCAGCGCCGTCTCTCCTCCCGCACCGCCCGCCTCCTGTGACAGCTGTCAGGAAGGAGAGCGGTACAAGCAGTCAGTGATCAGTGATCGCTGAGTGTTTGTAAATAATTGACATAGCATGTTGACTATATCCTCAATTATGAATGAATGGGAAGTGATCTACATCACCTCCTGTTCATTCATGATTGTGGTTATAGTAAACACACTCTGCCCTCATGTTATGAATGAACAGGAACACTCAGAGGAGGATTCCTGTTCATTTATAACAGGGGCTGCAGAAAAAAAGATTGAGGTCTCTGTGTTCTCAATCTCTTTTTCTATTTTAAAAAGGGAAATATCAGGGGTCTGTTTAGATCCCTAATATTTCCCCAAAGCACCTAAAAGTAAAGTCAAAAATAAAAATCTTTCATAAAAATTAAATATAAACGTTTATAAAAAAGAAATAAAAATTAAATATTTTTAAACATTTTAAAAAGTTAGAATAAAAAACGGTTTCTGCCTGACATTTTTTTTTTCATTTCGGTTTCTAAATTTTCATTTCGCTGCACCTCTACTTACTGGCATACTCTCTTCCTGTAGTTAACTCTTTAGCCAAAACAACCTGCAAAGGTAAAAACAAAGTGGTTTTACTGTTTGATAGAGGACATGCATAGAATTACACCTTAACATAAATATTTAAACATGAATATGAAAGTAGTAACCAATAGAAGTACATTAAGAAAAATAGAATTGGTTGAAGAAGTTGTCCTGCGAGGGTTTGTGGTGCTTTCTGTAACAAAGGTGACATAGATACTGACATTCCTTCCAAATTAATCCTAATTAGTGTTTATTAGCCATAAGTAGAAGATAATTTTAAAAAATACAATACAAAAACATTAACTTTCAATGAATCAGCATGTATATGAATCTAATGTACATTCTGATATCGGGAACAGTGACCAACCAAGCCCCTACTTAACAGCTTGCCCCAAATGTACCCTGGAGGGGGCTTCTCTCCGACATGGTCTTTGGGACTGTCCACATATTGTCACTTTCTGGGACTCGGTACTTTCTTACATGTCCAATATACTGGGAATCCCTCTAATCCGTGAACCCTGGCTCTGTCTTTTTAGCTACTGGAACCCTCTACCCACACTCAGTAGGTTGAAACAGGCATGGATCTATGTGGCTCTGTTGCTAGCAAAAACGTATAATTATGCACCATTGGCTTTCCATGCAACCACCATCATCCAATCATTTTGCGACGGCACTGACATCATTGGTGTGGAAAGAGAGACTCAAAGCCACTTTAGACCCTGATCGGTACACCTCAATCTTTTTTATGAAATGGGAATCTTTCATATTACATAATTACTCAGGGGTAGAGCTGTATGCTCTAATCTATCCATTCAAACTCACAAAATGGTACCTAGAGAAGAGGCTAGACAAAGCCCTAGGTCAGTTGGAACTACCAGAGGATTATACTCCTAGCTAGCTATGGCAGTTATAGGCTAGGCCACTATACAGATGTAGGCTGGTGGAAAGATGCCCAAACATTGAAAATCAGTGTTATACCATCTTGAAGTCGTAAAATTTTACATGTCATTTTTATTTCTTTTTATTTGCATGTGACATGACTATGTGATTTCCTTTTTATGCTTTGTCATTTTGCTGTTTTATTAAAAAACTTAATAAAATGTAAAAAAAAAAAATTGTGACCAAGCTTTTCACCACAGATTTGCACTGATGCAAAGACATGAATGACATACAAAAATATTTCTTAAGCTGGCCATACACTCTGTGATTATCGTTCGATTTCCTTTGTGTCGTCATCAAACCCTCGTTCGATTTCCGCCCAAATATCTCATCATGCACAGACAAATGTCGACAATCGTTCGTTAGCAATACTAACTCACTGAATTTGTCGATCGACAGAACGCACTTTTGTTTGCTCATGTGCAGTGTTCTTGCTGCGATTTTTTTTTTTTTACAGACGAAAACGCCACTAATCCATCGATTTGAAAAAAAGTTTTCCAGCCTGACCGATTGATGAAATTCGGCCAGGAGTACAGTAATTAAAATCGTTGGCGTTCAATCAACTGATTGATTATCCTTGGAAAACCATTCGTGGACAAATCGCAGAGTTTATGGGCACCTTTACATTGTAGTCTCTGCATGACCTCTGCAGTAACATAGGAAGAGCTTATGCTAGGTAACATCATTGCTCTGTAGTGAATTTAGCATTTTTGTACATAAACTGTATTCAAGTAAACCTGGTACCTTAAAACCTGACCAACTGTGAATAACATTCAGGCACAAGGAGGTTCCTGCACATACTTTTAGACTTCTTAGGATTATATGAAAACAAGCTTTTGTCTTCTGCCTGACGCCTCTCAATGGACATGTGTTGGGTGGCCAGATTTTCTCAGCGACATTATGGGAAATAAGAGTGATAGGGCACAAGTATCCTAGGAAAGCATGAGGCAGTTCTAGGTACTTACTGTAGAAAGCCTACAAATACAATCTGTTACACTTTTTGGGCTCTATGTTGTGTTAATTGTTATGTCCCAGACCAGTAATGCGCAGAGAGAGTAAAAAAAAAAACAGTGTGGATGACAGACAGGCACTGAAACAGTCTCCAGTTGCATATCTCTCTCTCCATTGTTTACTGTATCCAGTCAAGAAACTGTAGTAGGGTGCTCAGAGGAGTGTTTCTGCTGTGAAGCCAGAAGGTGATTTCACATGACTTAAACTGACCATACACGAGTAGTTTTTTTTCTTCTACAGATAGAGGAATCTCTCCTGCCAGCTATTCTGTATTCTATGGGTGCCAGTTGTCAGAATACCAGCTGATTGGCTGAAGGGCACTGTCTGGCCAATAATTGTCAGCTAGGATCCTTTGATTTTTCAATTCAAGTCTAACAAGCTGGGCAATGCCGGCAGGGCCGCCCTTGGTTAGAATTTCAGCCAATTCTTGTAAATTCTTCCAGCTTTACATGGGGCTGCTGCAGCTACACACACACACACACACACACACACACACACACACACACACACACACACTGAGGTGTTGGGGGCAGTAGGCCCAGCTCGGGACTAAACCAGAAAGTGATGGAAAATAAAGAAATATGCCTATATCATGTGATACTTACTTCATGACAAAATAATTAATTTAGCTACTACCTGCCCTGGTGAACTGTTAAAGTGATCATTAATGATAAATAAAATGTTTATTAAAATGTTGTTGTGGGGCTACCCCTGCAATGCAAAGAGTTAAGTGCCTATTTTGTCTAGGGGGCTCAGATAAAGCTGGATTACTCACCTGATCCTTGGCCCCGCAGTGGTCAATGATAACCTCTCTCCCCCTCCGCTATGGCTACGGCATCCTAACAATTAATGCAAGTCAATGGACATGCATAACACATGATGACGTCAGCAGTCCTTGGACCACCAGAGCCCAGGGTAGAAGAGGCTGTAGGGACTAGTCTAGCATCCCAGAGGGAGCTGGCAGGACAGAGGATCAGGTGAGTATTACAGTTTTATTTGAGTTCCCTGGACAAAAAGAGCACTTAAACCATTAAAGTACAGGCATAGCCCCACTGCAAGGGTAAGACTTTTGTTTGCCCGGTGTTCTTTAAAGAAAATCATTAAGAAGTAAAATACTCCAATTGCTAGCAATGGTGAACTTACTGTCGAGAAGGATCCTTCACCAAGGATTTTGCCAAACTTGAAGTCTTGCGGATGTTTCTTTCGAGGCTGCTGTGTTTGTTGTTGCCCAGTATTCTGCTCAGATTCTGAAGTGGGTCTGAAGTCTGTGGTTTTCGTTTCATTGGTGGAACCTGCTTGGCTGCTGCAGCTTGCTAGGGTTCCTGGAGAGCTGGAGTCAGGGTTAATCACTAATGAAGGAGATGGGCAGGAGCACATGGCCACGTTGGACTGAATCGGCATTGCATCATACTGGAGGGGAACAAAAAGGAAAAAAAAACTGCATCAGGACCAATTATAGTAGACGTCAAAGGCTACCATGAATAAACAGAAGCTTATGCACCTTCTACTTCAATTAATAAGCATGCATGCAGTCAACAATTTCTATAACCACAGTGGTCTCTTGCTAGCAGCACTTTATATGTCCGTGCTCTCTCTTTTACCACTCATCTCTGGCAAACCCTCCCATCCCCAATGCCTATACAACAATTCATCTGTACCCCTTTTTCACCAGTACTGTACTGTAAGAAAGAGGAAGATGATCAGCCAAGCATCTTTCTCCCACCTGCGGGGTACTACCATTTTTTCCCCCTCTGGTGCCCTGAAGTACAATGCTCTCAGACACCTTTTTGGTCAATCAGAAATACGGTTCCATCATATTTCTCAGCCAGTCCATCTGTAAAGCAGCAATTCAAACAGAGAGAGGATACCTTTTAAATGATCACATTAAAGCGCAGTGTCCTACAATTACCACTAGGGGCACTATTACACTACAAACTTTCCCTCTGCCAACTTGGCTCCTTAAACAATCATGCAAATAAAATCCAATTAAAGTGACACTAAACTAAGGAGTTAAATCTTAAAAAAACAAACATTCAAGTACCTTAATTATTAACAAAAATGTATCTTATTTGTGTATCACTCGGCTGTAGATCCTCATATCATCTCTGAATTGGTACGGACACTGTGCTTTCTTCTGGAGGGTGGCTACTTTTGTTCCCATTGGTCCCTGTGTGTGTTGTAAAGTAGTCACCGCCCCAAGCTCACTCCTGTGATGGACTACAATCGCAATACAAATAAACCAAACGTGAGATTGTAGTCCATCATGGAACTGAGCTTGGAGTGGTGACTACTTTACAGCACACACAGGGACCATGGGGAACACAAGTAGCCACCCTCCAGTAGGAAGGACAGTGTCAGCACCAATTCAGAGATGATTTGAGGATCTTCACCCAAGTGATACACAAATAAGATTCATTTTTGTTAATAATTAAGGTACTTGAATGCATTTTTAAGATTTAACTCTTCAGTTTAGGGTCACTTTAAAGCTTATATGAGAGGTTCAGTGTTACTTGAAAATTAAACTCATTGCCTTAGCTCTTTGTACCGTGTAGTTAAAGGAAGCCAGTTGCTTTACTACTGGAAATGTTTTTGTTACGGAAACTATTCAGAAGCAAATTGTGAAATGCAAACACACTACAAAACGTAAAAGCTAAAGTTACAAGTAGATAAACAGTAATTGGTACTTTCCAAGCACCTGGCTGCTCGCGCTATTTCGGTAACTTCTATCAAGTGAAAAACCACAGGGGTCTGTCCCTAGCATGCAATGCCTTGAAAATATTTACACTGAATGAATGCTCAATGCCAGGCAGGGTGAAGATGAGAAAGAACCTCCTCCTTGGGTTAACAAGGCCAATTAAATTAATGTCAGCGATGACATGAAAAATAAGATGCGTGCTCAAAGGGGGATTTTACGTAAAAATTGCTTGGTAAATCTTTTACTAAACATGCAAATCTTTTACCGATCATTATCAAAAGGGCTTTTCTCCATCAGAAACACACCTAGGAGCTAAGGTAAGGCAAAATTGTGTGTTACCGTATCATACGGCACTCTGTACGAGTATAGTGGGTGTCAAGGGGCCACACTGCAGTGTACCACGATACACAGGCCATGTATTGTGGGGTGCTGCCCATAAAAAGGTCTGGTCTTCCTTCAATTGCAACGTGTTGGCTGTTCATTCTAAATCAGTGGTTCTCAGCTGGTGTAACCTCAGGACCCACATTTGTCCTTGGTCATTAAGTCACGACCCAAGTTGCACTGCACTGGAATGCACGTCATTGTGGTACCATGCCTTCCGGTGCTGTCGATCGAACGGGGAAGGGAGATGCATTTGAGGTAACATTCAAATGAATGGCAACGCAAATTCTGCACCTGAATGCATGGCAAGTGCGATTGCTTGGTATGATGCTTTAATGGCATGGGACTGCAGGATTAACGCACTGTACTAGTGTGAACAGACCCTCAAAAACACTGACAGACACACACAACCACAGACATTCTCAAATACACACACACGCCAAAAAATTTTTATTTAGTTTTTCTTTCTTTTTTAAAAATCCACCCAGTCTCCCTACCTTACAAGAACTGGAGTAGATGCTCAACCTGGGGTCCAGTGTGGGCTGCTGTGCTGTGACGGGGCTCCATCTATATGTGCATTTCCTGTACAGCTCCCTTATGCACCCTGTAGAGGTGCCGGGAGCCAGAATGTGACGTCACTCCAGTCCAGGCACCTCTACAGGACACGTGAGGGAGCTGTAAGCAATACACGTATGAATGGAGCTCCCTCGTGGCCATGCGTCAGCCCACCCCACCTCAAGCTGACACTGGGCACCAGGCAGCATATTTTGAATGGCTGCTTGGTTCGAGAAGTGACAATGCTGAGCTAGGTGGAGGCTGAACAGCCTCACACCTAGCACAGTAGACAAGATGCGGCGACCCACTGTACAAGGGTTGCGGCCCACTTTTGGGTCACGACCCACCAGTTGAGAACCATGGTTCTAAATTAATTAGTTTCCATAGCACAGCACATGTTAACAAACCAAATAATGCACATTAATATACATGCAGTACTGCAACACAACAGGACTCTACAATGTGAGGGGGACCTTAAGGCCCAAATACACCTTAAATCCTTTGTGTGCATCATATCATGCATTAGCGTGTTTCCATTGATTTCAATAAAAACATGCAAAGCTGCATTCCCAACTTTTTGAACAGGGCTGGACAAATTCCGGGAGCCAGGTAGCCAATGCTCCTTAAAAATTACAACTGGCGCACAACTTTGGAGGTTTTCTCTAGTTGTTGTCAATGGTGCTGGCTCCTTAGAAAAATCCTGCTGGTTGCTGAAATGGTCAGACTGGTTCCTGAATTCCACCCCTTCTTTAGAAGACATGAAAAAAAAAAAAAGGTGTTGTTATAGTTGACCTATATTTGCAACGATGTTGACTGACTGGATGCTATGCTGATCCAATAGTTTCAATAGTCTGAGCATTGCTGAGCTACAACAGGTATGTATGACCACAATTCTAACTTTGGTCCTACTAGCTACACATATGTCCTGGGCCAATGACTCAAAAGACAGCCAGGTAATAGATAATTTCAAAAGATTAGAAATACCAGCCTGCATCTTTCACACTTTATTCTTTGCTAATCAATGCACAAAGTTATCTTGTACAAGATCTTTAGGCAGGGCTTTCACTTTCAAAAGTTTTACAATGGCTGATAGCTTGCCTTTTAGGTTTAGTCACCCAGAAATTGGTATTTCAGTTATGGGTGGGCGCTGGTAGGCTTATTAACCCACTAAGCTCTCAGAAAACTGATCACTCCAGGTGTAAAAGCTATCTACAGGAGTTTGTAGCTCAGCCTTTCCCTACTTAGAAGTCTTAGGCCTGGTTCACACCTAGGCGGCATCGTGTTTGTACGCATGGGTTCAGGGTGCCGTTATTTGCACATTTTACACACGCACATGAAGACATAAGAATCTGTAGGTTCCTGCCATTGGAATCCCAGAACGGGGCCTGAGAGCCTGCATATGAGGTGAACAAATTTGGCTTCCCCATGGACATATATAAAATATACATAGCAAGAACATTTATATAACATGAACAGGATTCTCTTTCCTGGTTACATATGAAAAACATTGGAAAGACTATAGATCATTAAGATATTTGCAACTGCTAGATAAATGTTCCTTGGCATGGTTCATGTACCAAGAAAACACTAATATACATTGAGGGGAATTTATCAAAACTGCAGTGGCTGGGCACGGCAACCAATCAGCATCTACTTTTCCTTTTCAAAGCTTAACTGAACAAACTGAAGAGAGAAGCTGATTGGTTGCAATGCACAGCTGCCCCAGATTTTGTCTGCTCCAGTTTTCATAAACCCCCCCCATTCTTATTTAGGTAGGAAAATCACTCCAGGTTATTGTTAAGAGATAAATATTGAATCTACTAGCTTGGTCTGGGCGTCAAGTCTTCAATGACCTCTGATCATGGAAGGTGTGAGGGCGTAATGAGGTGCGTGTTTCTATTTTAAACCTTGTGTTTTTCTCTAGCTGAAAGATTTAGAGCTCTTGCTGCTGAGCCATATAACATAGTACTATCCACATGGTACCTGTCGAAAAGAATGTTGGGAATGACTAAAGATGAACTCCACGAATATGTGATGATACTAAAAAATCATTATATGTATTTTAAATGTAATGAAGAAGCAGCACTAGAAACCAATCAGGTGTTCTGCATGCACATGTGCTGACAAGGAACATTCTGACCGGAGGAGAGAGCAAAGAGATGACCCTATCAGTCTGTTGCTGCTCCCTAAATGTCCAACAACCGGCTGGGGCAAGGGAATTCATAGCCTTTTGCAGGTAACAGAGCTCTTGGTTTATTTAGTGCTTTGCCTGGATTTCAATTTTAACTGCTATTATCCAAACAATGAGTGGCAGTTTGTTTATAAGTATAATTTTCTACTGTGTTCAACCCCGTTTAATTTCTCTATGGCTAAGGTTGAATATACACTAATCACTTTTGACATTCAAAAACGTTTGGTTCCCCCAATAATTCCCTCCGCCCCATTATTATATTAGGACACCAGTGAGTGTGCTCCTGTCAGAATGCCCGAATAGTGGCTGCAGTCACGGCTGAGGACTTCCAGACCGGCTCCTTTGACAAAAGTTAAAAAAAAAAACATTTTTGGCTTTAGGCCTCTCTAGAGCCAGAGCCAGATGTGCCCCTCCCCTGTCTCTCCCTCCAATGAGCACTGAATAAACAGATGGGTGGGAATACCTGCGGGCATCGGTGACGGGCAGTCACTGCACTCTACAGGGAGGAAACCATGAGCTGAGTGATCAGCGGTCACATGATCGCTCAGCTCCGAGTAATGGGAATAGTATATTTCACTCTTCCAATACTTCTACTTTAACAGAGGTCACCGGTCTTAAAACATACCTGGACATCTTGGTAAGGAGTAGAGTTAAGAACATTTTATTTTCCTAGTACAGACCCTAAGGTGCTTTGTTACACTACTCGTATATATTGTTTATTAACCAATGCACCTAGATATGTTAAAATTTTCCACTTAAATGGAAATTCACTATCTGGCTCTGCTTATTCATGGATCAACTGAACAGTTTCAACCTCTTTGCAACTCCCGTACGGAGGAGGTCAGGGGTGCTAAAGGGGGAGCTTTCTAATAGGAGGCTGCTGAAAGTGGGGATCGGTGCAGACACGGAACTGCAAAACATTATATTCTACACAAGATACAGCTATATATATCTACAGGTAGAATCTTTGGGACTTTCCTAATAGATGAAATATAATTATCCAAGTATTTCTCAACACTACTTGAATCGACTACAATCTTCCCATTAGAAGGTTACCCCTCACCTCTTGTTCTGGGAACAAATCTAAAACGTTGGATTTCCCCTCATTTTCTCTCCCAGTGGCAATGGTCACCAGCACAAATATAGAGGGTGAATTTCCCCAATTTACCAGAGGGTCTAGCTATGCCCTGCTGTACCCAAATCTAAAATAGAATGAATTGCCTAGAGATGCTCTTAAGGTGACCCTAATACTCAGGAATTAAATCTTTAAAATGCATTCAAGTACCTTAACTATTAACAAAAATGTATCTTATTTGTACATCACTCAGCTGCAGATCCTCAAATCATCTCTGAATTGGTGCTGACACTGTCCTCCCTTCTGGAGGGGGGTTACTTTTGTTCCCCATGGTCCCTGTGTGTGTTGCAAAGTAGCCACCGCTACTCTCAAAACAAATTAGTAAACGAAAGGAGAGTTTGTAGTCCTCACGGGAGTGAGCTTGGAGCAATGGGAGTGAGTATTACAGATGAAAATTCAACATTTCTTTCAGAACAGAGTAAATAATGTGTAAGCAGCAAGTTCGTCATTTCAACTTCTGCTATGGGAATGAGAAAATGTATTGAATATAAAGTAGCTGTTATCCCAATTTGGCTGCAAGTGGAAATACGGACAGTTCAGTACCAGGTTTCAATCAAAGGGAATTTACTACTGTGCTGTCTTTTTAGTTGACCGATCGTGCTTTGGAAATCCTTCTGCATAAACACTGTCCTAAATCATTATTGTTTCCCATTAAAATAATGAGCTGTTTAAAAGGAGAACTTCGGGGTCAAGGGGTCCCCATAGTTCTCCTAAGGGTAACAGGAGGACAAACTAGCGTCCTCCCGTCACCCAAAGCTCAGTATACCGAGATGCCGCAGCCGGGACGGATCCCGATATTGTCTGGATCCACCCAGCTGCGTGAGTGACAGCTGGCGCTGCCCATCTAGAGGCAGAGCCAGCTGTACCTGCGCCCTCCCCCGTCTGTTCCGCCAGTCAGCGCTGGAGGATCGGACAGGGGATCCCTGCAGGGAGCCGTGAGTGACAGTCACGGCTCTCTGCAGGCACAGGATCGAGAAGTGAGTGAGCGACGGTATTTATGCCTATGGGCCCTGGGTAAAGCACTTTTACTTAACTGATCCTGGCAGTCAGAGTTCACCTCCCTCCCCTCCGCTCTATTGACTGTGCCTCGGAGTCCTCACATCTAACGTAGAGTTATGGAACCTGCATGATGTCAGCACTCCTTACAGCACTGGAGCCCGGGAAGAGGAGGCTGCGGGGACCAGTCTAGCAGCCCAGCTTCTATCTCTGCCTGTGCAGCAAACACTACCCTCACCACAGGGTGAAAATGCTGCTGTCCAAGTTTGGCTCCATAGCTCCTCCATAGAGTGAAGCCACCCTGAGTCAGGAATTGGGGTAACTGGCCGGATCAATAGGTGAAAATAAAGGGGGGGGGAAAAAAAAGCCTAAAAAAAACAAATACTAATGCAGCCACTACATCTAACAAGCTGCAAAGCTGAAATATACTTTTTGTTTTTGGGCTTAGATACACTCATGCAGTGTGGAAATAATGTTTTTTGTTGTTGTCCAGAGATGGCATTCAACATTGTGTTTTGCATAGTCTTTTTCATAGTGTTTTATCTCCATTAAAGCATAACTATTCCCTGATGACTTAATGTGCCCCAAGCTGCAGAAACCAGAAGCAAAAAACTGTGCAAACTGCATGGAACATAGAAATGTCAGTAGAAAGGTGAATGCAAAGTATGTCTCAGATAACTTTATATTATAATTAGGTATCTGTGCCAAATACTTTACGTCACCTGTATTGCAATTAACCAATGCCAAAGCTTTGCCCAGCTTATATACCTATCCTAAGCACCAACACACGGCTAGGTAAATGTTGCCCACGTTTGTTCCATGACTTGCGATTTAACAGTAGAAGCTATTGGCAAATTCCTAGGGGGGAAAAGGAGCAGGAATTCTAGGTCGCATTCCAGCTGCTACTTACTCACCTATCAAATTTCAGATACAAAGGCCAACAGGAACTTTATTACAATGTGTCATTCAAGGGTAAGGGTTTTACGGAGAAACAATGAAGAAAAAAAACTATAATTACGGCGTCGGTTGTATCTTTTGAATGCTTAAAAATAATAATTTAATTAACTGTAGTATTGTAGAGTAAGAATTTTGAATATTGTAGAGAATGGTTAAAACTTCTGTCAGGTTTCTTGTCATCTGCTTCTCATTTGAAGGATTTTCCTTCCCTTACTGTCCTGTAAAACAAGCAGGAAGTAAGAAAACAATCTCTCCAAAGTTAGGCACGTCCCCTTTTAGAGAGATGACTCGGGAACAAATATCCCCATTGAAAGAGAGCTACTTTATTCCAGGCCTGGTGGCAAATTTTTAATTTTCTCTCACCTTCAGTTCTGGTGACAGAAGTCAAAAGGAGGAACATAGAGGGCACGGCCGTATTGGATATTCACATGAGAAACGGGCGGCACGTACAGCTCCGTGCGCGGCCGTATCGGGCAGCTCCTGGGAAGGACAAGTGCTGGGTTGATTAGTAGGCAGCCCTGTCCTTCTCTATGGGACTACGCGGCCGTACGCTGCCCTACACGTCCGTGCGGGTGCAGGTGTCCGTACCTGTACGCTGACAGGATAGATACTGTCTGCGTCCGAGCCAGGACTCCTACACCCGTACGGATCTGCACTTGGGGTGAGCTTTGGGCGGCGTACGGCCCTGTAGTCCCATAGAGAAGGACAGGGGCTGTGTACTAATCACACGCAGCACCTGTCCTTCCCGGGAGCTGCCCGATACGGCCATGCACTCAGCTGTACGTGCCGCCCATTTCTCGTGTGAATGAGGCCTAAGGGTGGCCATTGATGTTAGAATCGGGCCATACAATCTCTATACAACAATTTACTAAAACTATGTAATATAAGGGCCTACAAAATCTATCCACTCAATTTGTAACCAACCAGGAAGGCCCTTCTACTACATAATTGTTGGTAGATCTAAAAGGAGATTGTACAATCAGATCATAGCATGTGTGGTAAGCTTTACACATAAAGTTATAAATACCAGACAGGGGTTCTCTATCTTTCTATATATATATATTTCTTATAAATGATCCCTGGCAGTGCCATGGGGATCGTGACAGCTACTACAGTGTTTTACAGCATCTTCTGGGTACAGGAAGAAGTAGTACAAGAAGCCAATCAGTTCCTGTCCTGAAAAGAAGCAGATGGGAGGAGAAAGCAGGTTGACAGAGAGATGAGCGCATCACTGCGTTGCTTCCTCTTTTTACTGTCCAGACACAAGATGGGGCTGGTCCAGGACAACCTAGGCTCAGAGGAAGTCAGTTGTATGGTGTTGGCCATCAGACGGAGGACATCTAGTATTGTGGGGGAAATCTCTGAACAGAAGGTGATATTGCAGCAATATATAATAGAATGGCCTATTCATTTGTATCTCCTTATTTTCAGCTGGAGTTCTGCCTTAAGGCTGCCCATTCATATTAAGCTCACGTTAAACACAAAAAAAGCACCTGCAACATTTTTTAGCAAAGCAGCACACACCACTATACGTTTATGTGTGTTGTGGTGAGGTGAGCTGCGGGAGCATTGGCATCTACTTTACTAGTACATTGGGGTGCCATTGTAAATGAATAGCTACATAATACACATGGTACTGACGTGCGTTGTAACATATATGTGTAAATGGGAACTTAAAGTGTCTGTTTATTTGTCTTTGCCTGCTGGCTCACATGGGCGGGACTTAAACTGTTTACTGCAATAAAGTAATACTTTACTCATTAACAGAGATGCAGTGGAATGTCAGTTTAATATTCTACAATAAGCTTTACCAACAGGGTTAATATTTAAAACTTACCTTTTTAACATTTAAGTGGTCCTAAAAGCTGAACTCAGAGTATGAAAAAACTATCCTTGCAGTGAGGCTCCCTCCACACTGCAAGGGTTAAGTGCTCATTGTTGTCTAGGGTACCAGTAAAAAGTTCTTTTACTTAAAAGGAGATCTATCAGGTGAGTGATTTCCATTCATCCTCATAGTTAGAGTCGACTTGTGACAAAGAAGCTGTCACAGGTCGGCTCTATCTAATCGGGAAGTGAGCAGAAACATGCAGCCGATCTGCTCACTTCCCGATCGTCTTCCTGCAGTGTGCGGTGACCGTCAGACACGGCTCCCCACAGGGATTCCCCCCTCTCCTCTAGCGCTGAGTGGAGGAACGAACGAGGGAGATAAACAGAGCCCACTGTCACTCACGCAGCTGGGTGGATCTCGACAGTAATGTCTGGATCCATCCCGGCTGCGGCGATCACAGTATATCACGGGTATTGCCGGCAATATACTGAGCTTTGGGTCACGGGAGGATGCTAGTATATGTCCTTCCACGACCTTAAAGAGAACTATGGGGAAAAACACTTACCACATAGTTCTCTTTTAAATTATCCCATTGCTTTCCCAGTAGTTGGTGCTCACCTCTTTTCTCTGGTGTCATCAGTTACAGTGCAAGGCTGATGGTCCTGCTTTGTACAGGATGACGTCACAGCTGATTTAGAGCAGGGGTAAGCAACTCCAGCTGTTGAAGAACTACAAGTCCCACAAGGCATTGTAAGACTGAAAGCCACAGGCACGACTGGATTTGTAGTTAAAGCACAGCTGGAGAGCCGGAGCTGCCCATCCCTGATTTGGAGGGATCTTTGAATGGGCAAGGTTACAGTAACTCTTTAAAGAGAGAGCAAATGTCCAAATGGATCAGGGACATAGGTAGTGCAAAGTATGGAACAAGCTGTACTGTTAGTAGAATCTTTCTTCTTCTCCTGATTAAACAGTGGTTTGCTGCATAGCAAAACTGATAAATCTTGCCCAACACCCTGTTATTCTTCTAGTAAGACATGGTAAAATTAGAGACAATTTCCCTCATATGGACTACTGTTGTGGACATTTTATTATATGGAATTATGTGGACATTTTTATAATGTGTGTGTTTTATAGATTGTCACCTGTCTCCCCGTGTCGAATTCAACCGAGGAGCGCTCTAGCAGAGCGTACTTGGTTGAATCGGGATCAGCAGTAAAACCGTCAGTATTCAACCTTCTCATGGGCTTAGAGACGTGTTCGTGGTGGTTGTGGGGGTGTTTGCCGGTTTGTGAGCATTAAGTGCAATGCGCTGGGCTTTTTGCCTTCAAACGTCTATGCACCTTAGCGAAGCGAAGTCCGCATAACGAGAGGTACGTATTATAACTCTGCGGCTGCGCTATCCCTTTTGGATACATATCTGCTTTTATAAGAAGACATTCATATCTGCCTTGTCGGTGTACTGGTACCAAATATAGATAACCGCATTAGCAATGTCTTCTCAGATAGTCTCAAACCTGTAAGAACAAGTAGAATGATCATAGTAGATACTGGTCATTCTGAGCAGTATTTAATAAGGTCCATGCTGGCCAAAATGGCGGATGTGCATACATGTGGCTGGTTGGGGCAGTGTACATGACTCAGAGTCCTTTGTTTAACACTAGTGAGTCGTGTGCAGTGCTTTGCTCATGCACGTGGGTGCCCTCCCCTTTTCTGTTGTCATTTCCTGTGATGTCATTGTGCATGGAGGAAGCGATTGGCTGTTGGGGCCATGACTTCCCGTTTGTCATTCCTTTTGTTGCCTTCAAATAAACAAAGTCCCTTTGCTCGTGAGGACTTACACACCGAGATTCCAGCTTGAAGCAGCATCTGTTCTGATTCTATTTGGAGGCTACTGAAGTACTTCATATTTCCTTATACCAAAGAGCTTGATACAAACATGCTTTTAAGCACGAAGGAATTGCTTTGTGCTTGGTGCATTTTAATGCTGTTTTTGCACATTTTGGTGCAGCGCGGATTTGTGTGCCCAAGAAAAATTTTCCACAACACTACCAAAACATTTTTGTTCAGATCCTTTTCTTAATAAGACCCATCAACACTCTAAAATAATGCTGACAACTAAAAAAATTAAAATAATTGATCCCAAACCATATTTCAGTAAAAGCACCAAAAGACATGGTTTATTTGTGGGGAAAAACAACAGGGAGCCTATCCAATCATTACCCCTGAGGCTGCTTAGCTCACGCAGGATATGCCAGGAAGCGCTTACAAACCTGGAGTCAGAGTAGGTAAACAATCTCTCACGTCTGTATGTACCATAAAAATGGAACCTATAATAGTTCTCGGTCAACATAGTAACATAGTAGGTGAGGTTAAATAAAGACCTATGCGTGTATGGGTGTGTGCGATTGAGTGTCTATTTATTTGACTCTAACATTGTTTGTATATCAAATAACGCATGGAGAAGTTTCTTGAATTTATCAACGCTCTCAGCAGAGACCACCATCTGTGGAAGGGAATTCCACTACTCCCACAGTACAAAAACACCTACAATTTCTGAGATTGAACCACCTTTCCTCCAAACTCCTGTTGTGTCCCCGTGTTCTCAATACAGTTTTCTGATCGTGTCAAGGAACCAGAGGTGCCACCTCACCTCAGGGTTGCCGGCTACGGTGCAGGGCATGGGGTCTCTTTCAGCTTGGCAGAACTTCTGTTGGCAGGGTTGCGGGTGCGCGACGTGCTCGCGCAGCAGACAGGCTGCGCAATGTGTGCATGGGGGCGCGTGCGGTGTGTGCATGGGGGCGCGTGCGGTGTGTGCATGGGGGCGCGCGCCTGTGGCCATCATTGTCTTCAGGTGTGGGTTATGCCTTCTATTCGTTCCTAGAGGGGAGCTTCCTGGTTGTCTCGGCAACCAGAGGCAGTCCCAGGGGCGTCCTGAGGCTGGGTGACACCTGGAGCGGTAACCGAGTGTCACCCCGCAGGAGACGTCACTGCGCGTGACGTGGCCACGCGCGTCAGTATTCTGATACCTGCCGGCGGCCATCTTGGTGATGGACGCCGGCACAGAGAGGAGGGGACAGTCACCCGGCCGTATAAGGTATGCCGCCGGGTCCCCTCCTCTCTCCTGATACTGTTGTCCATGACCGAGTGCCCGACTTTTCAGAGGGGGGGGTGACACCAAAATTACTGCGAGTCATTTTGGTGCCACCCCTCCAATGGTGTCACCCGGGTGCGGGCCGCACCCCCCTTGTGACGCCACTGGGCAGTCCTGATCTTCACTGGGTTTAAATCCCAGCCAGAGCCCTGGCTTGTTGCTGAGTCATTCTGTCTATATGGTGCAGTTACTAAGCCTCTTACCCCTGATTCCTCTTCAGCTCCCTGAACCCTCATCTGGACTTCTGGTTACCGAATCCTTGGCCTGTCTTCTCGTTTTGATCCTAAGCTGCCTGCCTCGACCCGGACCGAACACCGACTACTTATTTGGATTTACCTTTCTTGTACCTTGTTGCGGATCCTTTCAGGTCTGTTTCCTGCCAGTGGGTTCTGCCCCCCGTTTTGGGCCAGTGACACCCCTGACAGATTGAACAGTTTGCTCCGAATATTGTGGTCCCCATTGATGATTTTAAAGACTACAATACTCCAGGCTGCTAATGACTGAACGGTTTAAGCAGTTTAAAAAGGGTCTGATGGATAAATGAATTTAAGCTTGGAGAAAAAGAAACCACATGTACAGATCTCGCTGGGTTTTTAGATATGATCTATTTTCAGATTGAAGATGTAAGCAAGAAGTTTGTTAACCTTGGGAAACTGGAAGAGAACTCCTGGCAACAGACTTCAGTCCAAACTAAGAAGGTGGTCAGGAAAAAATCTGTTCCAGCTGCAACTGTGAACAAAAGCCAGGGAGATAATGCGCGGGCAGCTGCCAGAAGCCGTCTTGCTTCCATTAAAAGCAGCAATGAGAAATAAAACAAAGCAGGAGGAGATCATGGAAGAGGCCGCAGTCTCAGAACAGCCCGTGCAAAGTGGAACCTGTTGTATTTGATGCAGGCTTTTTCTGGATTGAGAGTCCTGCAAAGCTACCTGGCAGCTTAAGAAGAGCAAAGACCTCTTCCCAGATATCAGATACACCCAAAAAAGTCCAACAGAATTCTGATAATCCAGTTGATGATGGTAAGAGAGTGCCGATCATATACATATCCAGAAGTCCCCAAATCCTGCAAAATCCCCTGTGAGGAAAGCTCTGTTTGACACACAAAAGGAAAGCTTGCAGAACCAAGAGCATCCTGTGGTTACCAGTACAGAGAACACAAAATCGGAGTCTGTTCCACAAGAAGTTGACATGACTTAAGTACTTGGTTCCTACTACAACAGTTACAGAAAGTGTAGTGGATTCTCCCGGATTTATGGAGTTTTCACTGCTGGAAAACAGGGTAACTGAGCTGGAAGAGGACACAAAATGTTAAGTTACAGCCACAGTCGTGGATGACGTGTTCATGTGCAGCCCATGCCCCAGAAAAGGTTCAGGAAAATGAACTCCCCTCTCCCAAAGATGGCACAGTGGAAATCTTACTTGTGCTGCCACATCCAGTGTCATTTTCCTTATTTCTGCTGTCTTAGTTACACTGCATACTTATATAATTGTATTTCACTGTGCTATGCTGTATTTCTAACTACAAGTGAAAGATCTGTGCACACTTGGCATCTTCAGTTTCACCTCCTGCTGTTTTCTGTATATTGGTACAGTCTTGTGCTAAAACTTCCCAGTAATCCTCTCTCTCCTTTCCACACCAGCCACTGAAAGGTAAAGTGGTCTATGTTATCCTGTTAATGGCAAAGATAGGAATGTCGTTTCACTGTAGGAATGACAAAGAATCACATCCTATGTATGGAGATCGTAAATAAACTACATTGGATTATACTCGGAGTCAGACTTATCGAGTTGGACACTATCTGTGAATATCACCAAGTCAGTAGGTTGTCATACTGCCCGTACAGACAGGTATGTGCAAATACATAAAGCGGTGGTTGTAACAGAATATTACTGGATGAAGACCTCAAGACGTCTGACCATCCACTAGAATTCCTTAGAAGCTGTACTTCAGATATGGTAGAGAAATAATTTTCTTCAATCTTTAACATCTACTTGAGAAGATTAAAACCCAAACACTACAGATATCCCCCCTCTTCCTCAAAGAAAATGAAGTCCAGCCTTTGTATTTATGTTATATTAAACAATGTTTGTGTTCGGAATCCATTTGCCATAAGGGCAAGTAACCCCAATACTGACCTGAGGTGTGCCTTGATCCGGATGGACAGTATGCCAATGAGGGGGCATACTCTGTGAAATCTTTGAATGAAGGGACCGGGTGGGCGGGCCATGCTGACGAAAAGCCGTGCCCAGGTGAGTCTACCTGCCCGTTTTATGTGCGTGAGGGAAAGGACTCCTCCCACAAATACAGGCTAATCAATTAGCCTTTAAACTTATATATTGACTTTATTCTCGGATATATTTATTTTAATTGCAATTAAACAGTTTCTATAAAAAAAAAAGAAGACTGCAATAAGGTCTCTGGTGCTTCCTGGGAGGGTATTTAATCCCTCCCTGCTGTCAGGACTGTGGCTGAGTATCCTGTCACCCTTCCTTGTTGCCAGTTCCTGAATCCTGAGCCCCAGTATCCTGTAGCCTTTCCCTGAGCCCCGATACCTGTTTGCAGTTCTGAGCCCTGTTCCCGCTTGCTGTATCCTGTTGCCTGTATCCTGACCCCCTTGTCTCCCCTGGTCTTGCCCTGCTCCCTGGGTCCACCTGGCTCGTATTCCCTGGGTTGGTATTTGGTTCTACTTAGTTTGATGTTTCTCTTGCTCGTGTTAGCTTGTGGGTGTTGGTGGGGTTGTGGTGTTTGTTTGCTGTGTACAAATAAACTGTGTGCCTATAACCCTATCCAGTGTGGTCATTTGGTCTTCCTGCTTTGGTACCTGCATGCGGTGTGGGGACACCTGCGCACGGTACCCTGACAGCTGCTTGTCAAAGAACATTATATTTGATTTTAAAGTTTTTGTTTGATAAATAAACATTAGTACATAACCAAGGATTTCCAGAGTAGTACAAGTTGGCCAAAGAGACTGTGGCCATGTTTGTCGGACTAAACCTTTATATATTAACCTCCCTGGGGGTATTCCCGAGTGTGGCTCGGGGTTAAATTTCCTGACCAGGATCGGTAACACCGAGTCACACTCGGGAATACCCTGAATTCACACTCACCTCGTCCCTCGATCCCCGCGGTGTCTTCCTCGCCAGATGCCGGCATCCGTCTCCACCGTACGCTAGCGTCAGCGTCGCAGGGAGGCGGGTGCGGCGGGAAATTCAAATGTAAAAACACATAAAACACACACAATACTTTGTATTGCATTGTATACACTGCTATTAAATTGCTGCTTTGAATTATTTCACCTCAGCTTTGTCCCTATAGTTTTTTCCAGTGCCCTGCCTGCACTTTTACCATTCTATTTGCCTGGAAAACTTGAGAGCGTTAATGGCATCCAAAAAGCGTCCGCTGAGGTCAAATGCGGTTTTAGAGCAGCTTGAAAATAGCGATAGTGATGTGGAATCACTTATAGAATTGAGTGACAGCGATTCGTGGGGAAGTTCGTCGTCAGACAGTGAAAGTGATGAAAGAGACGATTCTGCGACCGAGCTACGTGATGTGCGAACCTGGTGTTCTATTGACTGTGGTACGGATCACGCAGCGCCCCCAAGATTCTCATTTACTGGAGCATCTGGTATGAAGGTAGAGGTTGAACATGACAATGAGGTTATTGATGAAATTGTTACCGAGACAAACCAGTACAATGAACAACAATCAGCTACTCTGCATGGGAAGTTTTACAGAAGCAGAAAGTGGGAACCAGTGACCAGAGATGACATCTGGAAGTTTCTGGGCCTAATAATTCTTCAGGGAGTGGTGGGGAAACCCCTGCAGAAGTGGTATTGGACAACCAATAAAATACTTGCCACTCCATTCTTTGGCACGGTCATGTCGGAGTATAGGTTTACCCTCATCATGAAGTTTTTACACTTCACAAACAATGAAGAATTCGATAAAACCACTCATCCTGCACCAAAACTGAGGAAAATTTGGAAGGTATCCCAAATGATTGTGAGGAATTTCCAACAAAGCTATGTGTTAGAAAGAGACATCACCGTAGATGAATCGCCTACAAGGGAAGGCTCAGCTGGGTTCAATATATAGCATCAAAGAGAGCACGATTTGGCATCAAAACCTATATGCTATGTGAATCATCAACTGGCTACATTTGGAACTCCGTGATATACACTGGAAAAGGAACCAAATTTGATCCAAAATACAGTAGCTATGGAATGGCAACATCTTCCGTTCTTTCTCTCATTGAGCCATTGCTGAATCAGGGCTTTATGACTTAGGCCTAACCGACGTGACATGCCGCCAGTGTTTGGCAATAAGAAGCTGAAGGCTGGAGAAATGGTTGCCTGGCAGAAAGGCAAAATGATGGCACTGCAATGGTGCGACAAAAAAGACGTGTGCCTAATGAGTACAGTGCATAACGCCTCCACTGCTATGGTATGCACGAAAGGTGTGAGAGACGTCATGAAGCCACAAGTAGTAATAGACTATAATAACACCATGGGAGGTGTCGACAGAGTCGACCAAGCCATGACATTCTACCCAGCAATGCGGAAACAGCAGAAGAAATATTATAAGAAGATCTTCAGGCATCTTCTTGAGTAGTGCTTGTGGAATGCCTATGTTCTGCTCAAAAAAACAGAGTGACAAGTCTGTGACGCATTCGGACTTCATTTGGAAAATTTCCGAACAAATCTTTTTGAACAACCAAACGCCATCAGTGAGTAGATGTGGACGTCGTGCTGTTGGCGTTGTCAATCCAGAATGCCCGACTGGTCGTCACTTCATGGACCACATCCCGCCAACAGAGAAAAAGTTAGCACCTACAAGGATGTGCGTGGTTTGTTGCTCAAAGCGCGATGACAGTGGCAAAAAAATCCGAAAAGAAACCAGGTTCCATTCTGATTTTGACGTCGGGCTTTGTGCTGTCCCATGTTTCAAAGTTTATCATACCCGGGATGTTTACTAAAGTAATATTGCACCCTTGTTTGGACAGATTTCAGTGTTTTTGGTTTGAATACATTATTTAATTAAATGTATTATTATTATTATATTATTGTTTTGTGTAATTAATTCTAATTTTTTGTTATAATATAATTTATGATTTCGTGTTTCAAACTTTAAATCATACCCGGGATGTCTACTGGACTCTTGTTTGGACAGATTTAGGTGAGTTATTCCTAAGATTTACAGGCCTACAATATAAAACAACAAATTTCCATGAAAAACAATGTAACGCTTTGGCATGCTAAAATCCTGCATAATCAGACCGCCAGGGAGGTTAAGCCCTACAATAACAAAAAGGTCACGGCTGACGAGTAATCCGCTCCTGCAGTAAATTGCAGCTTTAGCTACAGAGCTTGTAAACAGAAGGCTTTTTTTCAGCAGGCTGTAAATGGAGATATATATATGTGAAAGGCAGCCTAAATCTCCACCGGCTGGACCACATAGGCAATGCAAAGTATTCATATGCAATATGTCATATATAACAGACTTACAAATATAATGTTATTTACGTTCTGACCATAATAAATATATAAGGTAAATAAAGTAAACACTCGCAGTCACTTAAAACTGACTGACCTACTATTCAACTTAAACAGAGCCAAGGGTGGAATGACACTTTAAGAAATCAATGCTACATTATTCATGCAGCTGCACCTGCACTGTTACACTAAAATAAGGCAGGTTTACAAGTGATGTGTCGGGGGAGGGTTGGTCAGCCTTCAAAATACAAAGTTCTACGTATGGTCCTTATTCATAAAACTGGTGGCAGAATGGTCTCAGACAGCTCAGAGCATCCAATGACATTCAAACATTCGTTGAAAAATTACACAGGATGAAAATTTGATTTCTGATTGTTTGTTTTGAGTTGTTCTTTCCACAGATGGATCTATAAATAGTTCTCAGTCCATCATAAGTAATATTTGTACGGACTATAATGTTTTGAGCTTCTGCATTCAAATTAGTCTTACTCATCTCACTTGTCCCATCCTACTTCATTCGAGCCAATCATCGTCATCAGCTAAAACAGGATTCACAGTCAGGAAGTGTGTCACATACAAACCATTATCTTGTTAGCACATGGACAATATTAGCCCAAAATGTACTTAGCATCATCTTTTTACAAGAAGGAAGAGTGATCTCCTACTCTACAAGTGGTAACAATTCTGACTGTATACTAGTAATCAATTTTCCTTATTTATTTCAAGTACAACTATGGTAAAACTATAAAATCACATATGTAAGGTAGGCTGTCCATACCAGTTAGGGCTATGTCACATGAGCGATCCCGTCATCGTCAACTCACTCGTAACAGGATTGCTAACAAAACAGCTTATCTGTTTTGATAAAGTGGCTCCTGCATTAGCTGGACCAGTATGATTCCACTCTATTGATTTTTCCTTGCTAGTGAGCGGGCTTTGGCAGCATTACAAGCCAACAAGGGAGCAGTTTCACAGAGGCAAGTGGAAGCTCTCCTTGGTGATTCTGCTTCTGGCAATGTGTCATCACATCAGTGAATAGGCACGCCCTTTGATAGTGTGACAATGCTCTTTCTACTGCAGTAAAACCGCTGCAGCGTTGTCACTCTTGCTGCTGCTGCTCAGATTGTGGTGCCGTTCATAGTCCTATTAGTGAACAGACATCTCTCACAGCCCTTTAGATTAACAGCACGTTAATGTGTATCTATGAGAGCTTAGGGAGATTACTTAAAATACCCGCTCAGCACTGTCTAGCGAGGTGCACAAGAAATCCAGCTTCTTAGCTGCATTTACCATGAAAAAAAAAAAGGACTAAATTACGGTACTGTCCAAACTGTTCCAAGTCCACATTGTACGGGACCTAAAGTGTGCTCTTTTTCACTCAAATGTACCTGATTTAAAATAAACATCAACGGACACTTGCCCACTTCATCCTTCTGGCAGCTAAGTTAACTCTTGCTGGTAATTGGAAGAAGCAACAAATATCGTACAGGGAATTAATATCTAGAGTGGACAATATCATGTTTAGTGAACGGTTGACAAGCATATTGGTTGATAAGACAACTCGTGTTTCTCCAGGTATGGGTACCATGGATACAACTCCAACACCCTCACATGACCGAGTCTAGTCTCTGTGGCATATGAGGATGTCTTCTTGAGCATGTAAGGAGGTTACCCTCCAGAGGGTTTAATATAACTACTTTCCTACTGTTGATGTTCCTCATGTAGTGTAACCGAAGTAGCGAGATCCCACCCCCTTTTTTTCTGTCATATACCCTATCTGAATCTTTCATAACTCGTCCCCCCTTTTAATTTATTTTTACTCTTTTTACTTTCTCCCTCTTTTAGGACTCTGTGTTATCACGTTTTTCAACGCATAGTAATATGGAATGTTGTATTTCTGAGCAGAGTAGACGTTAGTAATCTTGCATTATGGTTGCTCCAACCTGACTCCGTTAGGTTGCACATTATAGTCTCCTCTCTTACGATGTACTACAGGACCACGTGTAATATTGTCTGTTGCATATGTTGATCACCTGTATGCTCAGTGATATGTATAATGCAAGGTCCCGTAGCTATGTATACTGACCCATGTTTGTGAAAAACCCGAATAAAAACTTTGAATTACCTCCCCTGAGATGATGTGCATGGTCACATGTCCTAGTCACATGTGCCAGAAATCCAGGAAGTAAAAGGAGAGCTAGTAATTTGCCCTTACTAAAAATGGCCACTGTGAGAAGATTGGAGATGAAAAGAAAAATAAGGTATGCAAAGAATACAATGCCGCAATTCTCTATAAGTATCTGTTTGTAGATTGTCATTACTATACATTTCTAAAGGTGTGTTTGTTGTTATTTAAAAAATATGGTTAAAGGTCCACTCTAACATGCCAACTTGCTCTGAAAATGCCTGTTTATCATTTTGAAAGGGAAAAAAAAAACAGATGATTGTTTAGATGGGCTTTAAGTTGGGCAAAGCGATAATGGTGGAATAACCTTGTGTGGTCTTTCCAAGCAAACACTTGCTATGGTGTTTGGAAAGTTATTAAGCACTAGGAGAATCTTTAGCAGCCAATCACATAAATACTTGTATGCCATGAGCATGTATTTATGGTATTTAACATTTAATGTCTGGGAATATACTAGACAAAAAATATCATCCAAACCAATAGCAACCACCAACAGTGGTTCAGCATGTGAAAAAATATGGTATTGTTCCTTCCCTTTGTTCCAAATGACCAGGTTCAGAGCATGATCAGGTGCTCTCTTGCGGAGCTTGTCCACACTCCCAATATATTCAGTCTGTAAATAGCAAAGAGCCACACTCTGATGCCATAACTCCAGTAAAAACAAACAACTTTATTGACTCCAACAAGATACCGCTCAGTCCTTCAAGGTTTGCTCCACCATAAATGGGCTTAATCATGGAGGTCAAGTGATAGCCAAGGCTGGACAAACACCATGAGCAAGGTAGCCAATGTTTGTAAAATATTACAGCCAGCGCCTACCGGTTATAAGCCTTTCCTTTACTGCCAGTGGAATCACTGTGCATGGCCAGAGTAAAAGAAGATTCACCTTATTTTAGATATTTCATTTATTCTGTTGTGTTTGAAGACAGGTAAAACAAGCTTTAAGACCAGATATGTAAATCTACCCAATGGGATAGAAAAAAAAAAAAACTTGACAGGGAGTTTAGTCTTCCCTACTCTCAAAACTAAAACAACGTTTTGGCTTTAGATATAGTTTAAATCTAACAGAAAATGAAAATGTGACATCGCATTTCTGGCTAGGCTGTGTGGCAAGGGTGTGTGAATCACAAAAGTCAATGAACAGACTCCCAAATATTTTGACACGTAAACCAGTTCACACACATGTATTTTCGACTGTGTATTTAGCTGTTTCAGCAAAGCTGAGCTTCAAAAGTGTCTGCTACCTCCTAGACTGAACTGTCTGGCTCCAGAAGTCAATTAGTCTCCTTCTGGTGGTGGCCAAATGGTGCATAGTGAATAGGGATTCACCAATGCCGATACCAAGTATCGGTTAGTGAATAGGGATGCACCGATACTAGTATTGGTTCCGATACCGAGTATTTGGGCGAGTACGAGTACTCGCCCAAATACTCCCGATACCAGAACTTCCGGTATTAGGAAGCTAGGCGGGGAGTCATTACACGGTAATTGGTATCGGTGCTTCCCTATCAACTAAGCACCAATTGGCCACCACCAGAAGACGACAAAATGATTTCTGAATCCAGACAGTTCAGTCTAGGAGGTAGCAGACACTTTTGAAGCTCAGCTTTGCTGAAACAGCTAAATACAGGAGTTGAAAACACCTGGTCAATCAGGAAGGCGGCCGACCGGGAGCATGGAACCGGCTTCCCAGCTAATCAGGAAGTCATTACACGCCGCCATTGCTTTCTTAATGGGGCTTTCTCCAGTACCGGTATTCTGTATCAGCTAGTACCGGAAAAAAAATATCAGCACTCGTACTTGATACCGAAATCCCTATTAGTGGATAACACAGCAACTTGATTTGTCATCCATTCCTGCCCAAAAATGCTGAAAGCTCAAGTGTGCTCTGCAAATATAAATACTGTAGAGGTGGGAGACAGATCAATACTTCTGAAATTGTAACCTACCAATTTAGCTGGAAGTAATGACATCCAGAAGCACCAAAACAAATATTTTTCCTGGTTATTACATTACAAGTAAAAGCTACATCCATCGAAGGACAAAAACAATGACATACTACAAATGGCTATGGACTAGTTTGTTAAAGGCTGCAAAACAAACATGTTTTCTTCTTATGATCACGGTCAATCACTTTCAATATCTTAGGCAGACATCAGGCTTTATATAGCTAGCAATTTTTTGGCTCTTTCCACAATTCCTGTCATGGAAAGTTTCATTTTTTCTACTCGGAAAGATGAACAGTACATGGCAGTCAGCCAATTTTAGCTTACTGATAGCCTAACAAGCATACAGAAAGAAGAAAGATGTACATTGCTATTTATTGTTATTTAATAAACATCCTAATACACAAATGTAACCAAAAAGGCTTGATGAATCATTTTATAGCTCCTGTGGTTAAGTACAAAATATATCTTACAATTTGTGTACAGCTGGCAATTGATGGCGCGGGAGGATGACTATAAGTTATGAGGTAATGGACTTGTCTACCAGTAAAGAGTGATTAATGGTATCTTGTAGGACCTGTGATGTTTTTTAAAGCAAAACAGCAAACAAACAAATCATTAACATGCAAAGTGTTAAAGTGGACCCTGCATTCCTCATTCCTTATCCCAAAAGAGAATTTAACAGATGAGACTTAAAACGAGAACTATGGGGTAAGTGTTTTTCCCCATAGTTCTCTTAAGAGTCACGGGAGGACATATACTACCGTCCTCCCGTGACCCAAAGCTCAGTATATCGCGAACTACAGCTCGCGGTATACTGAGACCGCCGCAGCCGGGACGGATCCTGACAATGCTGTCGAGATCCACCCAGCTGCGTGAATGACAGCTGGCTCTGCCTATCTAGAGGCAGAGCAAGCTGTACCCGTCCATTCCTCCAGTCAGCGCATGAGGAGCGGCGAGGGGGGGAATCCTTTTGTGGATAGGTGAGTGACAGTCACGTCTCTCTGCAGGGACATGATCGAGAAGTGAGAGAGGACAGTATGTGTTCGCTCACTTCCCGATCTACTGAGAAGAACTTTACCCTCATCTTTGAAATGACAAGAAACACACCTTTAGGCCTTGTTCACACCAAATGCAGAGCAGATCCGGTCAGGTTTCTGCACACGCACGCTAGTCTTTTAGATGCGTTTTTGACTACAAAAAATATATGTATATTTTTTTAAAGTTTAAAATGGGCTTTCAGTGCGTTCCAGGCATTTGCTTGTTTTTGATGCGTTTGCAGATCCAGAGCAGGTAAAATAGGGCCTGCTGCAGTTTTTTTTACCTGCTCTGGAACTGCACGCTGCGATGTGAACTGGAGCAAAAAATACCATTGGAATACATTGGACGCAGTTTTGATCCGGTCTGCAACTGCTCTGCTCCGCGCTTGGTGTGAACAAGGCCTTAGAAATATTTCGCAATAACAATCAACAAACATATACTTCTAGATAATTGCCGGTTTTTTTATTTTTTGGATACCTTGTTTTTCTTTTCCTCCCCATTCTTCTCACAGTGGCCATTTTTACTAAGGGCAGATTAATATATCTCCCTTTACTTCCTGGAACTCTGGCACATGTGACTAGGACATGTGACCATGCACATCATCTCAGGGGAGGAAAATGCCTTTCCCTGAGATCTCATGAGATTTCCCAGCAATGCCCTGCTGATGTAACCTTCCCAAGATACAACAATTGTGCACATTACAACACTATGCCCAAGAGGACCAGGAAGTGGAAAAATAATAAGTAAAAGAAAAATAAATATGTTTGTTTAACTAATGAATGGAAGCTGATTTCATATCAGCGTGCAGAGCTGCATTCAGATGAGATTTTTAGTGAAAGGGGGTGAAGGTCCACTTTAAGCTGGCCACACACCGTTAGATTTTTTTTCATTCAAACAGTTAGATGAATGAACAGATTCCTCCATCTACGCTAAACAGCAAGGATGGACAAATATACTGTTGGGCTTCTGCACCCAAACAATGACGGCAGCTGATTGGCTGCCGCCAGTTCTCACTCGAAATATTTCCAACCGCCTCCTTCGATTTTCCGATTGAAGGATGCAGGACGGAAGGTTGCCGACAGGGGCATCCACTGTGGGAAGTTCGCATGGTGTATGGTCAGCTTTAGGCCAGCCATACAATTTTAAAAAACTGCAGGCATGGAGGAATCTCCCCTGCCAGCTTTTGTATTCCCCTGGCTGTCAGAATACCCAAACAGTGAATGCATTTGGTTGGCTGCAGTAACTGCCTGGCTTTTTTCAAACGCTAATTAAAATCCCTTACAATGGATGCTGCTTCTTGATGTTTAAAATGTTTGGTTTCCTGCAGATTCAGCTGGTCCTCTGAGCACTTGACTTGATATCCTGTTTTAGGGTGGCTCCTTTCCCTTGCAGGGTCCTATGGAGGCATCCTTGTGTATGCTAGTAAGCTGTGTGTATCACCACAAACCCAGCAAGGCAAGTCACTCCTCTCCCCCCTCCCTTCTACAAGCTAGTATATGGACAGCTGCTGAACACTGAGCTCTCCCTTGTGATCTTGTACTTGGACAGGAAGTTCAGGAGAGCCGAGCTGAGAGAGTTGAAGTCAGATGTTTGGAAACATGATGACTGAAAGTGTTTAAATAAATATTTTGCTGGGCAATGTATATTTGTTTGATCTGGATAAATGATTGAAAAAAATGTTTGAACATTCAATACCAAATCACAAATGACTTAATAGTAAAAACTACAATAACCATGTCATTGCTCACTGAAATTGCAGTAAAATTACCCTATAAGCTTTATAATGGGGGGTGGAGGG
>NW_017307157.1:409926-410412 GCF_000935625.1 Nanorana parkeri
AAAGTCCATGGAATACCAACTTTCCATCAGTCATAATTTAAGCCAATATAGATAAACCAATACAGATAATATTCAGAAATTAGAGAGCTATGAAACAGAGCATTCTTGGAGTAAAATGTAGACTGAGACATTTATTGTCAGGTTGGAAAACTCTAGCATGTGGTATTTTTATTTTATTGGGGTTTTACTCTGACATCTTGTCAGGCATGAAATGTTTCGAGTTTTAGAGAACAAATTCACTCCAAACTAACAAGATAAAAACGAATAATTAATTAAAAGCTAAATTACCAATTCCTTGAAATGAAATGCTAAGATACACAAATAAGCACAAATCACATATCTACACTACTACTAGCTACTGAGTGTGTCGTTCCCAGGTGATGTGCCTATCCAACTAAAATGTTATTTATATAAATATGTAATATGCTCTTATATTATGCAATATGTCATTTATGCAAAAATATATATATATATTTTTTTTTTTTT
>NW_017307157.1:411177-413984 GCF_000935625.1 Nanorana parkeri
TATGGACTTATGGATGTGTTGGCAATTATTGGAATAGAGATCAGGAATATATAATCTAACCCTATAGGTACAATTGGGACGGATGCTTGGCTTCCTTGCTTTCGGACTGCCTCCCCCCGGCGCTCCTGTCTCCTGGTTGGGTGGGGAGACTCCCTGCAGATGGATATTCAATTACCGGAAAAAGAATAATTAAGTTGGTATTTACTGCATTATAAAGATATATGGTCAGCAGATATTAATGATTCTAAAATATATAATATCATGTAGACTACTGCAAATTGATTCTCATACCCATACAAATACTATAGGTTAACCTCTCCAAATCTTCCTGACGAAGCCTCGGCGAAACGCGTTGAAGACTGGAGCAAGCACAGAATCATGGCTGAACCAATGATATATAGAACAATTATGTACAATTAATCATGCAAATAAGATATGAATACAATGAGGGCAATTACCAATATATGAATTTATAATCATGGTTTCTGTGTGGGTTCCAGGGAGGTTATTTATGGTGTATACATCTATTTATGTTTTTTTATATGAATTTTAGCATATTTATATGTATAGACATTATGAATTGAGTATATTAAAAATGGAATTTTATTATATATATGAATCAATTGACTTTATTATTGGATCAATTCCCTGCTATTCTCCAGTGGTCACCACAAAGCCCCTCTCTTTCTCTTTCCCCCTTTTTTTGATACAAGATACCAAAGAAAACTTTTGCTGCAATATTCACTTTCAATCTAGAAATGACCACAACAGTACTATTCTTCTGCCACTAGATGTCCTCCAGCTCGCCAGCCGACCCAGCCAGTTACTGGGCAGTGAAAGGAGAAGCAGCACAGTGATAAGCTCATCTCTCTGCTTTCTCTGCCATCAGCACATGAACTAGTTGGCTCCTTGTCATGTTTTGTCTTCTCTCACTCCTGCTCTGCTATACAGGGACTACAAAAGGCTAATAGCAGGTCACATTGAAATACTTTTAATGCTTACATTTACTGATGTGTTAATAATTGCAGAGCTGCATTCATTTGTGTCCGTTATATCTGCCTAGAGTTCAGCTTTAAAAAGGAAGCTATAGTTTAAATTGAGAAAAAACAAATATGTATATTTTATAATGTGTATCGTCAACTATACAGTACCTGCCTTTGTTCTCTAGCTATTGGTTTGTTGTACTACACCGTTTTCCAATCACAAAAGTGCCAAGTGATACAATCTGCTTTTACAACATCATTTTTACATTTCCCTTTCACTTTATTGGTGATATAAAATAAACACAGGTTCACCTTACTTACTAATATTTGCTTTAAATAGTGAACAATTACTTTGCTAACTGCCTGTATCACTCTAGTATATTAACCTCAATAAAGTTAATGTAAACCCAAACTGAATCGCTTTTCGTTTTCTAAAGCAAGGGAATTTATCAAAACTGGAGCAGACAACAACTGGAGCAGCTGTGCGTGGCAACCAGTCAGCTTCTCTCTTTCATTTTTAAATCGCAACTGAACAAACTGAAGAGAGAAGCTGATTGGTTACTGTGCACAGCTGCTCCAGTTTTGATAAATGCCCCTCCATGTAGTTAAAAAAAAAATATATATACTTGTTTTCGACTTTAACATAATGAAAGCAACATTTGAAATGACATGGACACTTTGAAGGGATTTCAGTAATTGGGTTTATAAATACAATAATATCAGAACTCCAGCTAAAATAAGAATGTACAGCTCATTAAATAACATAAAAAGCAGCTTATGCTGCAATATTAATTTACATTCTGGAGCTCTTCCCTGCAATACATCTTTTCCTCCACAAGATTCCCCCAACAGCCAGTATCATTCAACCAACTTCCTTTGTGCCCGTCATGGACCTGCCCCCCATCCTGTGACTGGACAATGAAAGGAGAAGCAGCACAGTGATGAGCTAATCTCTCTGTCACTCTGCTTTCTCTTCCCATCAACGTGCTCCTTGTCAGCACATGAACTAATTGGCTCCTTCTGCCTCACACACCCCAGCCCTGCTGAATAGGGACTGCAAAAGGCTGACACCAAGTTAAATTAAAAGGTTTAATATTTACATGGCTTGCTTTAAAATAAAAATACATTTAGTGATGTATGAATGATTATAGAGCTGCATTGATCTGTCTTATTTTTATATGCCTTGAGTTCAACTTTTAAGTCTACTGCAGATGCAAAGGAAACAGAATTCTGAGAAACCCCATCTACTCTTGCAAAGACTACAAGAAAAGAAATCGGGCATTTTTGTACAGTGAAACAACAACATCCTTGAAGGCTACAGACAAAACTAGCTGTGTGCCAAATGTACATGTTCTATCTCTTCAAATTAAACTGTAGTATCCCTTTAAACACAATGACATTCGTAAACTCAGGTCCTGTCACCGTGTTGTGTAATTAACACAAACCAATCAATTGCTTTATTGACCCACTTTCTGTGCCTGGGTCACTCTGTTCAAAGCCACAACTGCCATCCGAGGCATAATAAACCATTTGAACTCAGGTTTAGCAAACAACTTACGTGGTGGAATTTGGCAAGTTAACAAGCACTAAACAGACAGAAGGTAGACTAAAGCACTTTCTGCTTCCAAAACAATAGCCCATGTTTGTGTATACACCAACCATTAAAAAGAGAAGAAAAAAAAAATGTAAATACGCAGAAACAAAATCTATTCAAGGCAAGAGACAAGCTACTAACCGGGGATCCATTTTCCAGGACAGCAAAAAAAAAAAAAAAAAAAAAAAAAAAAAAAAACGAAAAAACGACAAAAGATATTTTTTCTTTGT
>NW_017307157.1:414157-469957 GCF_000935625.1 Nanorana parkeri
AACAGTGCGGACACTCTCAAAAAAAAAAAAAAAAAAAAAAAAAAAAAAAAAAAAAAAAAAAAAGGCAGCAACGACTACAGCTATTCTTATTCCTCATTCAATATTCATTATCATACATCCTTCAACAAGTTGTAGCATTAAATGCAAACTAAAGATTGAGCAAGAAATCTTATTAGAGGCAGCTGCACTAGATTTTAATTTGGTTACATAGAATTTCATAATTGTCTATTTTGGGAAACAGAATTATTCAACAGTAAATTATATAACTGATATTTCTTCTATTACCTAATTGTTCTCATTCTTATTGACAATCCAAAAAAGAAGAAGATCCTTATACTGAATATTACTAAATATTGTACTGAATTGTACCCGTTACACCTAGCTCTGTTTAAATACGACAGCCATTTTATATTCACTATTTATATTTAATGATTACTTGACACAAATGAGTGCAGAAAACACAAACATTTTGGTTATGGGTTTATTGTTTTTGATGTCTTACTGAAATAAGAATACAACAAAAACGTTTAAAAGCACATATCCATGTTTATGAATACAATTTATAAAAAACAAAATAACTTGTGTTTTACATACCAGCCAGACTCCTGATCTGACTGGTTGCTGTGGACAAAATCCTCTATTTTAATAGAATGCATCTGGTGCAATGTCTATATTCCTTACTGAAAATAAAATGTTTTTCTGGCAGCAGTGAGTTTTTATTACCCTTTAAAATATTATTTGAGAGATCGACTCCATGTCAGCCATCGGACACCAGTGCTCCCAGGATCCTTTATTCCCTTTTTCCCCTCTAGTTTTCTCTTACTGTGTCTTTTTTGCTCTAGTCCCCTCTCTTTCTGTACTCTTTTCTATTTTCCTCTCCCATTTATTAGAACAACGCGTTTACTTTGCTTCCCTTGCAGTGGCGATATTGGTCTCACACCGATTTATTCCCCATTACCGTTGTACCTTTTACTATGGTTGTATGGTGGGTCTGCACAAGGATCGGGTTGGAGGTTGTCACCCCCTTATACCTTATATTGTTTCTAAACACTTGTGCTCAGTTTACCTGCTCTCTAGTCCTTATTGTGTACAATGTACTACTATTTGCTATCAGTACCCCAATATGTTGCTACTAATTGGACCAATGTCTTGTGTTTCATACTGCAAGAAACAGGAATCACCAGCACTCAGTAATGTCGTTCCAATAACAAATGTCCATTTATTCGGACAAATCGCCTTATGTTTCATACTTCCATGAGAACTAATCTTGTTGTTTTTTTTTTTTTTTCAATAAAGAAAAGATTCAACTCTAAAATATTATTTGATAAAATATAAATATATCTAAGCAAATAAGAATAAAGAGAAAGAGATGAAATGAATCACAATTTCCCTTGTTTTCTTCCTCTGGATAATGTACATATTTATCATTCATGACCACGTGCTTTATGAATGAAAGGCTCTTTGTGATCATTCACAATCTAACATTCCTTAAAATGTCACAATTTGTGGTCCACTGTAAATGAAAAATGTGACAGTTTTTTTTTCTTTTTTACAGCTTACATCCGATTTCACATGATGTGGTGGGAGAAAATTGTATCTGGATTGTTACTTAACCAGTTCCTGAGGTCACCAACTGGGCTCAAAGCTGCTTATGTATTCATCATCAGGAACTATTGCTAATGCAGTTTTTACCTTTAGATAGTTACATTAAAACAAATATCTTTCAGCATCGTTTGTGTACTTATCAAACATCAACTATAAAAAAACGTTTTATATCATCAATTTATAGCACTATATCTATGAACCAATTTTCTAAAATCTTAATGTGTTCAAACTAAAATCTAAAAAAGGTACTTTATGAGAAAGATTCAGCATGTAAATGTTTTGTGTTTTTTTTATCTTTCAATTATAAACATACTAAAGTATCCCAGGCTATAATTGTCTGTCTTAGGCAGGCTAGCTTGTCTGTATCTTTTTATAACTTTAGTTATGGTCTACTCAAAATAAAATTACTGTACAAAGAAAAGTTTGCTGGTGTGAACTTCATATGTACTTTTTTCACTTAAGTTTTGATTTTGCGCATTGTGGTTTAGAGACAAAATAAGCATGACTAAATAGTACAAGGAAACCAAAAAGCAACTACTGTAAGAAAATTTGTCATATTAATACACAGTTATGACTGAGACAAAACATCACTGAGACCTATCATTTCTGAAACCACTTGGTTTGAATCTCCCAAGTTTTATTACTACGGTTACCATTAGCGTTAAATAACAATTGCCACAAATGATTTGTATTACACAAAACACCAAAAAAATATCCGTCATACATGTGTTAATATTATTTAAAACTAGATTATTTGTTATCCATTTAAATATTACAAGTGACACTAAACTCAGAAGTTAAATCCAAAAAATTAATTCAAGTACCTTAAGTATTAACAAAAATGTATCTTATTTGTGTATCACTCGGCTGTAGATCCTCAAATCATCTCTGCTTTGGTGCTGACACTGTCCTTCCCTCTGGAGGGTGGCTACTTTTGTTCCCCATGGTCCCTGTGTGTGTTGTAAAGTAGTCACCACTGACTACTTTACTGACTAAGTTGATAGTTAAGGAACCGAAATGCATTATTAAGTTTCGACTCCTGTGTTTAGTGTCACTTCAATAATTATTTTTATCATTTAAATACATTTAACTTTTTTCTTGATTCACCAGACTTCCTGTCCACAGAACCACAGGAGGAGCGCTATCACAACCAAAACACAATGACAGTTTTACAAATAACTTCAAATGCAACACCAGTAATTTTGTCAAAACAACTTTATACCTATCAAGCTAAAATAACCCTATATCTGTATACACACACACAAAATTACATTTAGAAGTATTTAATAGACTGGTAAATATAAACTGAATTTTTTTAGGTCAAGATGGTAAGGAGGGCCCTGCCCATGAGTGTGTGTATATATATAATGCGCGCACACACACAAAATTACAGTTTAGAGGTATTTAATAGACTAGTAGTGTAGAATATATTATGCACACACACACACAAAACAGTAGTAGTAACAAAGTCATAAACTAAGTTTGAACAAGCTTGCTAACTAAATCTTAAAAATGTACAACGGAAAAAGGGATCTGTCATAAAGGCACGCAAATGGCACATCCACATTCCAAAACCTTGTATACAGCCACAAGTAGTTACATGTTGCCATAATTGTACAACACAACGCCTGCCATAAATATTGCAGAGAAACTAGGAGGCAACTAGAGGAAGGACAGCAACAATACAAATTATTAGGTGCAGTATACTTTCTTTTTTTCTTTCAAGTCTCTAGTTAATGGAAGAAATCCCGTGACTGACAATGAACTTGTGAATGACTTCTAAAAACCGCAGGACTAATGTGCATATTATTCAATAAAATGTCATGTTTACCATTATCCCTCACTTCCTATTTTCACTGGCCAGAAAGGGAACTAGAATGTCATTTGGAAGGTAAGAAGACAAAAACAACCAAACAACACAGACGGAGACATTTTCACTAATCTCTCGGCGTTGAAGGAAACTGTCACGTCACAGACACACAGGATACCATTGATGACACCTTCTAAAATAGCTACTACTAGCTGCCTGGCTGTTATGCTGACCCTTCTTGCTTCAATACTGCGAGTCGCTTCTCCAGAACAAGTATGCAGATAAAGACCTCTGATTCTCCTACTTTATTTGCATATTTGTTCCTGGGTTGGGGACAAAAATGACCATCATGCAACTAGCATTTTCAAGATGACAGCCATGTCCAAAGAAAAACAAACAATAACAAATAATTACATATCGTACAGAACAACTTGCAAAGTCAGCTCATCCCCATAAAAAAGGGTCAGTCTGGCCAAAGCTGATATTTTTAGTATTTGTTAGATAGACGGGCTGAGTCATTGGCTCATTCTGATGGGAACCCAGTGGTGCGATCTCTAGTATTAAGTTCTTAGGTACGCCCACCACACAAGACCATTATGAAGGCGTTTAATTCACCTTGAGGCTTTTCATTTATACTACGTCATAGAGAACGCAGGATATGAGAGACTATGGAGAGGCCATATACTCTTCGAAAAAGAAAAGTCTATCAATTCCCCCATCCACACTAAACAAAGTAGACGTTGAAATCCCCATTGCTAGCTGTTGAATAGCCGGGTGCCGACAGGGCCATCCACAGCTCAAAATGTGCTCCCTGTATGGCCAGCTTTACTCGAGCAATCGCCAGCAATCTATTCATCGACAAGTTACCTAACAGAATTGTTGTATCTTCTAATCTACAACAGTGAAGGTCCCACAATCCATATGCAAGCAGGTTAAGATGTGTGAGACCGACATAGGACATTAGTTCAGGGGTGGACAAATTAAAATGAAATTCAGGAGCCAGTCTGACTAATCCAGGAACCAGCAGGATGTTTTTTTTAGGAGCCAGCTCCATTGACAACAAGTAGAGAAAACCTGTATCAATAATAATAATAATAATAATAATAATAATAAAACCTCAAAAGTTAGGAGCCAGCTGTATATGTTATGGAGCATTGACTCTTCAAGGACCGTCCCTGGCTCCTGGGATTTGTCCAGCCCTGCATTAGATAGTATAGACATCCGAGAGCAGGCACTCATGAATGGATATGTCTACATTGTAAAGCATTGTCAGGTATCACAGCTGCCTACATTTAAAAAATACTTTCCAGGTACAAAGCTGCAAAACCCCGAGAACTGAAATCAGCGGGCACAAGAACCATTTCAGAGGATCGCAGAACAAGATGGAAATACAAAGTACAGATAGACAGGAAAAGAAATAAAAAACAAGGAATATATGAACGGGAACAAATCTTCCAAAGCTGGCCCTGTCACTGGAAATCAGGAACAATCTGCACAAATCCAAGGAGCGGGCAGCCAACACACCTATGAAATAAGTGCAGGTGTCTTTCTATGGCCTAGATGTTGTTGACCACAGAAACACACATTTTCGTTTGAAATGTCTGATTCCACCCATACATTTTTTATCGGTTTAACGTCACCCTCCCTGATTTCAGGGATTCAGTATATTTTAACATTCTAATGCCAAGTACAAATAAGCCCAAGCGTGAAAAATACAATTCAGAAGGAAAATAGCGGTCTAAAGTGGATCTGTTTTCTTACTGTGATCCTCTCCTTATTTACATCTTGTGGCTTTTAATTCATCGCACCATCCATGTAACAGGTGCGCTCAGGGATTGACCTCCGGTTTATGTGCAGGGCCACAGGTGACCAGGTCACATCAACAGAGCCAAGGCTGTCCTAATGTTGCGGCCTTATTTAAGAGCGCCCGGCAAACAAGCTAAAGGTGGTGGTGCTCTGTGCATCAGCCTGTACTACATATTCTACCGTGACAACGCTGAGCCAGCATAGACTCACACCAAGGCAGCATTGTCACCCTAGGAGCACAGGTCCAAACAGAACATAAGGGGTAATCCACAATTTGCCATTTTTTACCTTAAAGCATAATTAAAGCACCCCCCCCTTTTTTGTACCCCAATGAACCTTGCCATCTGTGTCTCAGTGAGATTTCCATTGATTTCCTGTCCTGCAGACCCAACAGGAAGTTTATATCTTTATATATTTTGGGTGCATATAATAAGTGCATTGGTGCACCAAGCACAATAGGTGATATTTCTAATTTGTGACAGTTTTGTCCATAATTTTCCTGTCCGAATTCCTAACATTGACCCGAGGCCCCTCCTAGACAGGCTACATAATCATGTGATCACTATGACTGTCACTGTGGTCACATGATCAGTTGCCATCCCACCAAAGGGGTTTACATACCCATTAACCCCATGACAATCATGTGATTGGCTGACACTACTGTGGTCACATGATCAATTGCCCATCCCACCAAAGGGGTTTACATACCCTTTTACCCCATGACAATCATGTGATTGGCTGTCACTAATGTGGTCACATGATCAGTTGCCCATCCCACCAACTGCCGATTGTAAACAATGACCTGGGAGCTGGTCACCGTGCTGGTAGTAAACGCTGTCTCAGACAGAACAGCGGAACCGGTTGTACGCATATGGCAGTCGCATACAGGCATATGGTCAGTGGAAAGGTTAAAAAACATTTCCCTGTATCCAGGGGCCCTTTGGGACCCCAACACCCTGGACACGAAAACACCTTCTTGCCTTCACAAAAACAGGGCAACAGCGGTAATCTTACACCAATGAAGCGTGCACAATGCCATGATACACCACCTTAAGTAAAAACCTGTTGCCTGCAGAACATATCCCCTGCAAAGTGCTGCCTGTCTACATAAACAGAGCAAATAAATAAACAGACTGGGTGTGCGCAGGGAAGGGACTGCCATAGGAAGACATGGGGGGCCAGGCATAGACAGCAGCCGTTTGGGAGGCCTCCCTCCTCTATCCCCGGCCTGTCATCACCTCCTCTCCATGTGTGGCCAAGTGACAGGCTGGGCACCAGGGTATCTGCCCATCCTAGCAGCTCTGGAGGGGAGAGGCCTGCTGCCGGTGCCTTCCTCTCACTCCCCTCTGCCTGCCAGCCTGGCCCCCAGATCCCCCCCTTCGAACCCGCCTGTACCCCCTCCAAACCCTCGTACAAGTCGAGCGCCTCACCACTTGGCTAGTGGTCCTGGCCATGGCCTCCTTCCCCTCTCCTCAGATGGCTTCAGGGAATCACACAGCCAACAGTAATGGCCGCCCGCATCGTCTGGAGCTGACGTCACTCCACAACAATGTTCGTGGTAGAGAAGGGAAGGTCCGCTCCGCCGCTCTCCCCGCCGCCATTGGTCAGAATTGTCCTTCGCCCGCCCTCGTTCGTCGCCGATTGGGCGCTGTAGACGCTCGTCAGCGAGCGCAAGCCGCGCCCTCCTCCCCCTCCTCCTCATTCACAGAAAAAGCGTCTTCGTTTCCTTGTTTGTTTCCTCCATTTCGCAGTGAGGTAGTGTGGAAGGATGTGAGGCAGGAAAAGAACACCTGTCCTCGGTCAGGGCTCCCCCCTCCTCCTTACTGACACAGTACAGGGAACCTGCATGGGTGGCATTCCCAAGGACAGGCTGGGGTGACCAACCATGGATAGTGTGCAAACTAGACAGAAGAAACTAGTGTGACCTGGAATAAAAATACCTGTACAAAGCAACGAACCAGGACTGGAGGTTTCCCCCACTCACATCTGAGTCCTACAGCAACGTGCGCCAAACCTGGGCCGCTTTCTAAGACGCGCCATGGTACCATTCGTTGTTCGAGTGGTAGTAAACCGCTGTGTCCCTGCCGGGTGGGGGTGTACCATATTGTTGAATTATGCACAGCATTGTACACCTACTGTACAAGTATGACCTACTACAGCGCTGTGCCATGTATCTTCTATCCCCTCACTGCCATGTCTTCTGGGTTCCACAAGCATTGGGTGGCCACCGATGATGTCACTCCTGCACATAGAAGTTACAACCTACCTGGCATCAGCCCATTCACGGCATCTTAGGGCTCGGTCATGCGCTAGGGCCAGAGCCGTCCCTATAATGCGGCGGTCGCCTCAGACGCCTTCTCATTAGAGGGGCGGCCACAGTGTCCCAGGTTGCTACAAGCTCTTAGTAACCTGTGCCTCTGTCCGGCTCTCCACCTAGATTGCAGACATCATCGGCTGCCAGGGAGCTGAGCGGGACACTCTGGCTGGCGTCCCGCTGCGCTCCTGGCAACCAGTGACGTCAGCGAGACCAGACAGAGCCGTTGACAGGCACGGCTCTAACACATTCGCCTGTCCTACCGCTTCAGTCCCCTTGTAAAGCACTATCAGCTCAGCAGAAACCCATACCTCAGGCGGCAGTTAGGGTAGGGACAGCCCTGGCTAGAAAACAATTATAGAGTTATTCACAGAAGGGTGAAGAGTTTGGAGAAGGCAGGAGAAGAAGTGAACAATCTAGGACAACATATCTGAACTGGAAAGTGAGCTGAACTGCATAATTTTTCCAAATCAGCTATGTTGTCATACATTGTTCACTTCTGCCTTCTCCAAACTCTTCATCCTTTTGTGAATAGTCCTGTTAGTTTTTATGTTTCCCATTCACACTGCAGCGCATTGCAGGGACCTGAATGGAGTGTATAGCTTTTTTTTATTTTACACCTTAGTTGAAATGAGCACTTAACCCTTGCAGGGGTAGCCCCACTGCAAAGATTATTAGTCATTTTTCCAACGTTGTACTTTAAATTCAATCATTTTTATTGTTTTTCCAACACAGCACAATAATCGTATACTGTTAGTGTAAAGGCAAAACATTAAAATGTTGCAATTACGAACAAACAAAAGGATTTGCTTAATACCAAACTGATCACAATGTGCAGGTACACCGCATAAGGAATTGGACGTCCAAAGGGGTAACCCCCTAAGCAGTAATGGTCCAGGTATTTCACAGATAGTAACAATTTACCAGGTATGCAATAGAGAAACAATTCCACGCATATAGCAGGGAAATGTAGGTAAATCATGTTATGTCAGTTTGGTCATTCGCACTAGAGAACAAAAATTGATATTTTTACGAATAAAAAATAAACATAGAACAATAGAGTAGTTGTCATACAATGAGGTATGCATAAAGGGGGAGTTCCACATCCTAATAATTTATATTGAAAAGTAAAAAGAGAGTTTGGACTTTTAAGGTACTCCAAGGATCACACAAAGTACTTTTTTATACTGTATAATACATTTTTATTTTAACATACTGGTATCTAAAAATGAATAAATTTAAAAGGAAAAGAAAAATTATCTAAAAAGACCAAAGGATGTAGCTGCATCCTCCCACAATTTTAACATTACAACACTGCCTATGGACAAAAATATTGCAATATATATTAAAGTAAGAACAGAGCGTGACCAAAGCCTACTACTAGAACTTAAAGCATTAGTAAGCCTCTGTCAAAGGATTGTGATTGCAGATATTGAATCCACGGATGCCAAATTTGTCTTGCTGAGACCGACGTTCTACTTTAAAGTGTATGTGAATGAAAACTTTTTTTGTTTGAGTTGTGGAAAGGATGGGGAGTGTTAGACCCTTTGACAAAATGTTATTGCTGTATGAGTTCCCAGTGGGGTGATTTATCCCCTTATTTTTACTAGTGACTATGGTCACTGAAACAGAAAGTGAGGGGAAACCTATAATTTTAGAGTTGCCCCCAGAATAAAAGTTAAGGGGACATTTTCTATCCATGTTCCAGGGACAGCTCTCTAAGGGGAAGTCCTCTCACTTTGGAAGATTTACTTCACCATCCCGTTGTGTCTCTGGAACAGGCAGTGACGGGAAATCTCTCCAGCGATATCCAAACAGCAGAAATTGACATAACGGGTTTAAACTTCTCCCTTTTCTATAAAAAAAAAAAAAATTGGGCTATACATGCACTTTAAGTAGGGCAGTGATTCCTCACTTTGCTTTCTTCAAGAGCTTTGGTGGTTGTAGGATTTTCAGCATACAACACTTCCTGGCCAGTTGCATGCCAGACAGTGGGGAGTGCAGGCATCCAACACATCCAGAAGTTTTGGAGGGTGAAGATTCCACTGCACACTGTGGCTCTTGAAGACAGTAAAGTTTGCTGTCTTTGAACTTCCTTAAAAAATTTGTCTACAACCCCAATTCCAAAAAAGTTGGAACGCTGTGTAAAATCTACGTAAAAAAAGGATGCAATGATTTGCAAATGTCACAAACCCATATTTTATTCACAAAAGAAAATAGAAAACATATCAAGTGTTTAAACTCAAAAAATATACCGTTTTAAGAAAAAAATAAGGTAATTTCGAAATTGATGGCAGCAACACGTCTCAAAAAAGTTGGGACAAGGCAACAAAAAGCTGGCAAAGTAAGTGATACTAACAAGGAAGAGCTGGAATAACTAATTAGGTTAATTGGTAACAGGTCAGTAACATAATTGGGTATAAAAAGAGCATCTTAAGGTGCCTATACACTGTACGATTATCATACGATAATCGCGGGAAATCCCGCAATCGTTGGATAATCGCAATCGCAGGATTCCTGCGTCAAGAACTTGCGTTTTCCTGCAGCAAGAATGCCTAATCTGGCATTTACAAGATGGTATGTGATATGATTATATGTGGTTAGAAAACACTCTCCCTGGATGCACAATCATTTTTTGGGGACAGATAGAGCTTTATTTTTACCATATTCAGGACAAATTACTGAAAAGTTTGAAAAAAAAAAGTATTTTTTACATTATGTTATAAAACATTTATTATTACCCCAAAAAACTAGCATACCCAAAATTGGCCATAGGCGATGCTTTAAAAGCTTTTACAGCTCATCATTTTCGTGTTATCAGTGATTGATGACCCTAAAATTATTGCTCTCACTGCGACGTTCGCGGGGATATGTAACATGTGCGGCGTAATGGGCGCAATCGTCGTTTTCTCAGGTATGCGCACCTGACGCATGTTTACATGCGTATATGTAGGGGTGGGGACTTTTTAAAAAATCAGTTTTTTTAAAATTCTTTTTTATGTGTAACTTACATTTTTGGGGGGGGAAACGTTTTTTTCCCCCCTATTTTTGTTTTATTTTCACTTAACTTTATTGCTATCACAGAGGGGGCTAAGAAACCCCCCTATGTGATAGCAAAAAATGTGACAGGTCCTCTTTGTGGAGACATCAGGGGTCTCCAAGACCCCTAATGTCACACAGAACCCCCCTGAAGAAGCTGATGAAGCAGAGATCGTGAACCAACCTCCCTCTAATCCCCTTGTCAGAGTGGCACTATGCTGGTCCCGGGCTCGCACCGGGCACAGCGGAGCCCGGGACCAGCGTAACAGCGGGAGGGGTGGGGGAGCCACGGAGGGGGGGCACATCCCGAGCATCGCTGCCGGTTTTTAAATGTTATGTCTTTCCTGCATGCGCGCACGAGTGGGCGGGACTAACAGGCCGTGTATACACGGCCTGTTACATCCAGGAAGCTCCTAGCTGCCGGCCGGGAGGTAGTTAAAAACTGTATTTTTTTAAAGTTTTTTTTTCCATTCATACATGTCCCCCAGGGCAGTACCGGATCCTCATACACTTTTTATGGCCAATAACTTGCATATAAGCCTTCAAAATGGGGACAATTGATTTTCAAGTGCCCCATAGACTTGCATTGAGTTCGAGTTCAACCTTTTTTCATGTTCTAAAGTTCAAATTCGAACCGAACACTGGGGTGTTCGGCCCATCACTAGTGTCCTCACATCTAAAGGGCTTGCATTAGATGTAATGATGTCACAGTTCAATACCTCAGTGGAGAATAAGAGACTGTGTGGTCCGGTCTAGCAGTCAGGAGGGACCGAGGTTCAGGTGAGTATAATTTCTTTTTTTTTTTTGTCCCTAGATCAAAACGAGAACTTCGCCCTCTCAGTGTGGGGGTAGCCCCACTGCAAGGATTAATTTAAAATAATCCAGTTCCTCTTTACGAGCTGGATTTTTTAATTGTTTTTTGCCCCAAGCTGAATTTGGCTGGAGTTCTGCTTTAAAACGTGTGGCCTGTAAAAGAAGTGAGCACATATGCACGTTTCTGGCTGTGTCCTGTAGTGGCATGGAGGTCAGCAGGAAGAACCACTGAGTGCTGTAGAGAACCAGGGGATTCCTGAAAGTGCCACTTTCTAAAGATGACATCAGCGGAGGATTCCCCTTCATCAAAGCGCCATTCAGTGGTGCGGGAAGAGTGAGACTTTACTCTTCTTTTACAGATAACATGCGTTTTTAAATTTTGTTTTTGCTGGGGTCCACTGGCATAACTTCATGGAATGAGCCATTACTGAACTCTCCTTTGAGAAATCTGGTTCCCTAGCTATAATTTTGGTGCATTGACTTCAATACTGTATGTTGCTGACAAGCCCCTGAACAAGTACAATGATAAGTAGTTCTGACCATTTTCTGAAACTCATTTACAGCATGCTTGTTTCAGGACACAGTCAGATACAGCAAGGCATCTAGCATTTTCTAATAGGAGGTCTCCAATGGCAGCCCCAAAATTATCTCATGACAGTCATTTTGAGCAAGGAGCTGAGTGATTGCCCCCTAGTGGCTGATTTACTAATCTCTATAACAAAAATATGAAATATCAATTTAAGGTAAGCTCTGCAATAATGACTTAAAGTGACACTTAACTCGGGAGTTAAACCTTAAAAATGCATTCAAGTACCTTAACTATTAACAAAAATGTATCTTATGTGTGCATCACTCGGCTGTAGATCCTCAAATCATCTCTGAATTGGTGATGACACTGTCCTTCCTTCTGGAGGGTGACTACTTTTGTACCCCGCAGTCTGTGTGTGTGTCACTTCAACTCAAACCAAATCAGTTGGGAAGCAATTTGCAAATTATTATACCATTTTCTTATTTGCCCGTTATATCTCAAAGCCCAACTTCAGCCTAGATAAAGAAGGGAAGAGTTGGAGAGTGAGGACATATTTCCCATATGCCACAGATGTAAAGCTGAAAGAGTTTTCCATTCAGAAAAAAACAGTCTACAGGAAAATGAAAGTAGCAGATGCTGCTTAGCTGGTCAGTGTTAAATCAAGCTTCTGGAGTGCCTACCTAATTTGGAAGGTTCGCTCACCTCTCGATCCTGTCACGGCTCTCTGCCGTGACAGGGGAGGGGCTGGATTCCCCCCTCCCCGCTCCGATCCGCCAGCGCTGACTGGCGGAACGGACGGGGGAGGGGGCGGGTACAGCTGGCTCTGCCTCTAGATAGGCAGAGCCAGCTGTCAGTCACGCAGCTGGGCAGATCCCGCCACAATTGTCGGGATCCGCTCCAGCTGCGGCGTCTCAGTATACCGCGAGCTACAGCTTGCGGTATACTGAGCCTAGGGAGATGGGAGGACGCTAGTTTGTGTCCTCCCGTTACCCTAAGGAGAACTATGGGGAAAAGACTTAACCCCATAGTTCTCCTTTAACATTCCTACCAGACCTAAAGAACTGGTATTGTTTGGGAGGGGGAACCGCACGCTTTTATTTTTAAATGTAATTTTTTTATTTACAAATGTCATTTTTGCTGCAGCAGGTTCTATACATTGTACAGATTTGCCACTTTACAGGCAGTTTAAGGAGACTCCCAAGGAACGATATTTAACCACATCCCGTCCATGGCCATTTCTGAACAGCCGGGACGGGACAGGAGCAGGAGGGCATCTTAAGACGTCCTAAGACATCCTGCCACTCCCCCAGTGGGGAAATTGTCAGTAATGTAAACAGCCAGCGATGACTGTTTACATTCTAGCTAGAGACGCCCGATCGCTTGTAGTAGCTGCGGGTGTGCGCCCCCGCCTCTGCTGCTGCCGGTCCCGGTCCCTGAGTTTGAGTTTGAATTCGAACATTTTCCATGCTCTACAGTTCTAATTTGACTTATCACTAATAACTAGTTCAGCTGTACTGATTTCTTATGATGCCCCAGATGGATCACGAGAGATCATGTCAGTATCATCTCTGACCATTGAACTCAGTGACCTGCAGTGCAAGATGACTGTAGGTCACAAGACATTGCTGAAGACTGGCCTGGAGCAATACTGAGGCTGCTATTTCTGTAACCCAACGTCTGTATTTTAAGTTAAGAATTATGTTTCTTCCCATTCTTTTTAATTGTGTGTGAGTGTGTTATTTACTCATATCAAAAGGCTTAAAGTGACATTAAACCCCCAGATTTTTTAACATAAAACAATACTGTAATGTGTGCCTTACTGTAATCAATGGTTGTTTCCCTTCTCTTTGCTGCTCTTCCTTTTAAATCTGTATCTGTTCTCATGCTGGGCAGAACTTCTGTTTTGCAGCAGACTGCCTTGTCTCAGGAATGGATACAGTATATGGTGTCTGTGTATAGGTTTGTATAGGTTTGTAACCTGAGCCAGCACTACAGGAAGAGGCCCTGAGCTGCAAAGGGAAGGGAAACTACCATGGATTACAGTAAGGCACACATTACAGTATTGGTTTATGTTAAAAAATCTGAGGGTTTAATGTCACTTTAAATTGAACATGTATGGGATATTTGCTGTATTATTATTTAATCGTGGTCAGGCAATTTATAAATTGGCATTATATTTACCGATAGTGCAATTTTATTATACACAGATAGTAATGACAGGGGTTTTAACCCTTCTGCCCCACCATCTGCAACTCCTCGGAAGGCACCTCATTCTCCTTCGTCCCTTGGGACTTTCGGATGATCTTTCCTACTGGACTGCCCCTTTACTTAATCAATGTGGGTTGTTGTTCTCACTTCGGACTCTGGCACGGATAGCGACATGCCAGACTGTGGTGGTGGTTTCCAGGTTTGACTGGTCGTTCTCCAGTCCAGTACACCACCACATCGAAGGCTGTGACTCGTGCAATTCCTTTTAGGAAAGCCTTCCATCGTCTTTCCTACATGCTGAGTGGTATACATTGCTTTTATATGGTTTGACTGTTTTTGGGCTCCCTTGGCACAGGATTCACCCCCACTATCTGTGGCCATAATAAGATCTTCCCTGGTGTCCATCCGGGAGGCTGGTTTTTGCTGTTTCAGTTTTAAATATATCGTTCTAGTTCCCTCTAGTTACCTATAGGTGTACCTTCATGTCCAACCGCAGCGCCCCTGTAGTGATACAGGTGTTAGTAGAATGTGTAAATTTCTGTTTGTAACGGTTATTAGGTTAATCTCCCGTTCTGGTACCCTCCATGTACCCCACCTTTCACTATCTTGAACTTGAGATTTATTCAGGTCCCTGATGAGTGAACGACACCTATCCTAACTGGTTCAGAGGATAGGCATTGTATTCCTTGTGTCCCCACTGACTGGTTCCTCTGATCCCTCCCTACCTTCACTCCCCTTTCCTTTGCATATTTCCTATCCTTCTTCCCGTCCCTTCCCTGTCTTCCTCCCCTCCCTCTATCTGACCCTTTTCTGGTGACGCCCAGGGCCGGCCTTAGGCCTTTAGGCGCCCTGTGCGAGAAAGCTTTACAGCGCCCCTCAGTGGCCACACCCTTTAGTGGCCACGCCCCCGTAAATACATGCTAACTATCCCCTTTTTTTTTTAGCCTCTGCACCTACTAAACATAGAGGAGTCTTGATTGCATTCGGTCGTTCCACTCCCTTTGTCGCTCAGAAGGTGACCAAGGATCCGGAGGGCAGATACCTACTTTTGGTTGGCTCAATCCATAACTCCCCGGTTACTGTGGTATCGTACTATGCCCCCTATAAGGGCCAACTGCGTTTCTTCTCACATATGCTCCAAACTATTGATTTTCAAGCTAGGTGGTCACTGGTATTGTGTGGAGACTCCAATCTCTCAATACATCCTCATGGGGATTGGCATGACCCCACCCACCCGGCGGCCCTACCCTCAGATATAACTACGGCTAGGGGATTCCGATCCCTGCTGACCCAATATCATTTGGTAGACTCCTGGAGGGAGTTCCATCCACTTACAGAGCAATCTACATTTTATTCCCACCCTCACAATGTTTTCTCTCGTATCGATCATATTTTCTTGCATAGCATGACACTCCCACAGGTCTCCTCTGCCACTCTCTGTCCCATCCCTTGGTCTGACCATGATCTGGTTATCATTAATGTCTACCTACAGTAGCTATCCCATGTAAGAAAGGATTCTCTTGCTCACTACGGGACTCCTTGCTCACCAACCCCAATGTACTGGTCTCAGCCCAAACCTCCCTAACTGACTACTTTGAACTGAATGTAGCCTCTGTATCTTCTCCAATAACGGTCTTGGAGGCCCACAAACCCACCATTAGAGGGAGATTGATTCAACTAGCCTCTCAGGCGAAGAAAAAAAGGACAGCCCGTATTGACCAACTTGAATCTGATCTTCTACTGGCTTCCCAAGACTTCCAACAGAACCCAACTCCCGTTCATAGAACCCGACTGTTTACTATTCGGACTGAACTGAATCTATGCCTCACACATTTGGCGAACGACCAAACAGACTTAGAGATGCTAACTCCAGACGGGATCCTATAAGGCTTCAACTTAGTGGGGGTCAGATGTCTGCCCACCCGAAAAAAATACTGGATACTTTTCAGTCCCGCTTGAGCGAGTTATACCGTACCACAGGCCCATTGGATGAGGCCCATGTAGAAGCCTTCTTCTCCACCCTTACCCTTCCCTCCTTATCAGATGATCAGAGACAAATTATTGACGCTCCCATAGCTTTGGAGGAAGTGCTGAATGCTATTAAACTACTTCACGTCGGGAAACGTCCGGGTCCTGACGGCCTTAGTGCCATTTATTATAAGAAATTTGCTACCACTCTCGCCCCACACTTGCTTACCTACTTCAATGCCCTCCGTGATGGAGGTTGTCTGAGACAAGAGTCGTTGATGTCCTCCATCTGTATGATCCCTAAACCTGAAACTGATAACACCTCCTGGAACAACTACCGCCCAATTTCCCTAATTAATGTTGACCTAAAACTACTCACTAAAATACTGACCCTGAGACTCCAATCCCCTCTCTTGGACCTGATCTCCAAAGATCAAGTGGGGTTAATGCTGGGACGCCAGGCAGGAGATAGCGTGCGGAGGATAGCCCATCTACTTCATATATCTCACCAGCGGAAACTCCAGACTATGTTACTGGCCCTAGATATTGGTAAGGCTTTTGACTCAGTTGGGTGGGACTACTTGCGCTATACCCTCACTAGATGGGGGTTTGGGCCCTCTTTTATGCGCTGGATAGACTGATTGTATTCTCAGCCCTCTGCTTATGTGCAATACCAGGGCTTTCACTCCCGGGTCTTTGACATTACTAGAGGAACTAGGCAGGGATGTCCACTCTCTCCCCTTTTGTTCGCGCTAGCAATAGAACCCCTTGCACAAGCAATACGACAACATATGGACATTAAAGGGATAGAGGTGGCTGGCTACCACCACAAACTTAGCTTGTTTGCAGATGACGCACTTCTGATCATCACTGACCCGTTGATTTCCCTCCCAAATCTACAACCCCTACTACATCGATTCGGTACTCTCTCGGGGCTCTTTGTGAATATGAATACGTCTAAAGCGTTGAAAGTTTCCTTATCCCCATCCCTATGTTCCTCCCTAAAACAATCTTTTCCATACCTGTGGGTTGACACATCATTACCCCATCTGGGATCCGTCTCACCCCTTTATATGATAGTTTGTATCAAGCCAACTACCCCAGATTATTTTCCCATCTGGAATTCCTGTTGTCCTCTTGGGAGAAACATCCTCTATCGTGGATTGGCAGAGTTACGGCGATCCAGATGACACTGCTCCCCACATTCCTCTACCATGCTAGAGTTCTCCCAGTCCCTATCCCCACTTTCAGACTTTTTCAGGCTATTTCAAAGGCGCATACTCCGTTTTATTTGGAAGGGATCCTTCCCGAGAGTATCTCATCAGGTTCTTTACCGCAGCAAACTAGAGGGGGGACTGGGACTCCCATTTATCCAAAATATTACCAGGCGGCTCAGCTGGCCCCACTGGTGCAATGTTTTGGGAAGATGGAAATGCCCCTCTGGGTCTCGCTGGAAGCCTATACATGTTCCCCAGTTTCCCTCCTTAACCTCCCTTGGCTACCGACCAAAATGCGGGGGAGTGCTTCTAACCCTGTTCTCAAACATACTTTGAAAGTCTGGGATGGCTTACGCCGCCCCATGGGTTGGATGTCCCCACATACTCCCCTAATGTCTATCCATGGCAATCCATTGTTCCAGCCGGGATTTTCCAACCCAGTAGCTTTCAAATCGTGGCTCTCTGGATCCATGAGTCTCATTAAATATTTCTGTTCTAAAAAGGGTATTTTGCCATTTGCGACGCTACAAGCTAAACACCACCTAACCCCTAGACACCTCTTCCAATTCCTACAAATCAAACACTTTTTGCAGACCCACCTAGGCCCCCTACAAAACCTCCCCCCCCCTCACCCCATTTGAGAGACTCCTACACTATGGTACCCGAGGGTCGGGGATTATATCGACTCTATACACTCTTTTACTGAATAAAATACATGCCCCCCCACCCGCCTATACCTCCAAATGGGAGCAGGATCTGGGATGCTCCATCTCCCCTGACACTTGGGCCCAGATATGGAGGACAACCTCCAAGAGTTCAATGAATGTCCAAGTGATTGAAGCCAACAATAAATTGCTCTTTAGGTGGCATCTAGTCCCGCTCCGGATCTCCAGGGCTATCCCATCTTACTCACCGAACTGTTTCCGGGGTTGCCGGGTGGAGGGTTTGGTCCTCCACATTTGGTGGTCCTGCCCTAAGGTAAGGAGATTCTGGCATAGAGTCTATCAGTTGTTATATACAGTAACTGGCAAGACGTTTCATAAGGACCCATTGGAAGCTCTGTTGCATAAAAAAACGAGGGTGTGTACGATGTGTCAACACCGGTTGATCACATTCATTCTCACTGAGGCCAAACGAGTCATTGCGGAAGCTTGGAAATCTCCTGACCTACCTTTTTGCTGAAGTCAAGCGTAGAGTATCATGTGTGATGTTCTTTGAGAAACTCACTGCAATCCAAAAGGATACCATGGAGCCATTTAGGAAATTGTGGGAACCATGGATTGAGTCATACCTCCCACCCTCCTTTGGGGCAGACTCCTTGTCTATATGAAAATCTAGAGCTGGAGTGGGCGGCTGTCTATTTCTACTCCTCCACCCATATACCTTACCTCTTTCCCTCTTGCCTACATTCCCCAACCTCCCCTTCCCCCCAGTGATTCCTTCCCTCCCCCCCTCTTCTTTTTTGGGATACCCCTCCCTTGGAACCAGGTAGCTACTCCTTGATGACCCTGTCTTGAAGTCCGTATTTACAGGTTGCTGTCCCTACCATTGGGAATTTATATCCTCTTTGGACTTCACCTGTATTGATGTTACTTTTTATACTTTTATAATTTCATGATTTTAGAGTTTTATATTTCCATGCACAATGTACCGTATGAATCATATTCTGTAATTCCCACTTGCAGTGGGCGAAACCTGGCATGTTTAAGTGCTTTTACTTGTCTTAATGACCAACAAAAAAGAAACAAAATAATAAAAATCTTTGAACGGAAAAATAAAAATAAAAAATAAAAATTATAATCATGAAAAAAATGGATGGAGTTGGAGTTTATAAGTGAAAGAGAGAAGGAGATGACATATATTTATATATTTTTACTGATAATTGGAAGCCACAACAAATCTCAACTCTAGCTGGATATCTTATCTTAAAAAGCATAACACCATCAACAATTTGAATTTCCCCTAAATGTCTTACCCAGTGACAAGGCTCACCGGGACAAATACAAGAGTAAATCTCCCCAATGGAGACGGTAATAAAAACCTGAGAGAGTTTCTCACTTCCTTGCGCTATTGAGATATAAAAAAGTGTTGGTTAGAGATACACTTTAAACTTAGATGTTTGTACAATATTGGTCATTTGTTGGCAAATGACTTGAATATTAAAAGATATTAACAACATAAATTCTGTATGGGAAAATGTACCAGCAGTGTGCCATCTGCAGCATCTTGTTGGCTTTGTTATTATCTAGGCACCTACTATTTAGGTTGCTTTTACTGCCCCCTAGTGTTAGATGATGTAGTTGACGTCTCACATAAAATGTACAGTGTAGATAATAATGAAGGTACATGTACTTTAAACCCTAAAACAGAAATTTAACCTTTTACTGCTTACCAGTCCTTTTTTAGTTTTTGTGACACAATTCCTGTCTTGTAGTGACAAAGTCAAACACTCATTGTCAGGGCCGATGCAAGGATTTTTGCCTACGCAGGCTAAAGTAGATTTTTGCGCCCCCATGGCGCCCTCAGTTGGCTGCCTATACATCCTTACGCTAGCAATAACCCTGACCATATTGCTAGAGTGTAACATGGTCATATTGCAACTCCCCCTTACCTGAATCGCAGGGTTCTTCTCCCCACAGGCTGCTGGGGGTTTTTTTAAGTTGCGCGGCTGTGTGTGCCTCCAACAACACAGCCACGTCATCCATCCTCAGGAAGGAGGAACTACAAGTACTGTCTGCCATAGTTTTGTTTTTGTTTTTTGTTGTGCTTGCGTGCGTTCGTGGGGACTAGGGACTATCATTTTTTGGGGAGGCTTTTTAATTTTTAGTTTATTTAAGATTATTTTATTTTTTGGGGCACTTTAGGTTTTTATTTATTTAACTTTTTTTTTCTGTAGTTCCACAACAGCTGGAGGGCCGAAGTTTGCCCACCCCTACCCTAGACTCCTGATTTTGGCTACAGAAAACTCCTCCTTTTCCTCATATCTATAACAGTGTGGGTTTCATTTCAGAAGAAAAGAAAATTGGGAAGGATAACATTGTGTGGGAAGGCATTTTACAGGATCAACAGGTCTTTTTTTGTACTTGCAGGAATGGTACTCAGCTTGTAAAACAGCCTTTCTCAATCTTTTTTAACAAGGAGGAGCCCTTCAAATACGCTAAGTATCCCACATTAGGAATGTGGGATACTTAGCGTATTTGAAACCCAGGGCTGTTCTATACCGCCAAATTATTTTCTGTAATAATAATAATGAAATTAAAACAATATTAATAATAATGGCCACAAACAGTAAAAATTGTAGTATTCCTTTACATTGGTGATAATTGGACAAGTGCTCCCTTAAATTGCTGGTCAGTGAATTGCCCCTTCACATTGGTGGTCAGTAGGGAAGGGTCCTCTTACACTGGTGGTCACTGGGAAAATGGCTTCTTCACACTGGTGTTCAGAAGAAGGAATGTCGCTTACCATTGGTGCTTAGTAGGAAGAATTTCCCTATACAGATAGCTAGAAGGGTCATTGGTGTTAGAGGCAGAAATTACTAATTGCTCAATGAACCCCCAGGAATCTCTGTAGTAACCCTAGGGTTCCACAGAACCCTGACTGCGAAAGGCTGCTAAAAAAAGATAAGGATTGGAGCTAACAATCTAGGGGCTGTTATATTATATTACATTTTTGTTCTTTGGTTAATATTTACCTGTTTAAGCCTATAACTCTTAACCTGAATTTGCTGGACTCCCCCAGAATTTGAACTAAATTTCGAGGTTTTGCAGACCTAGAAGTTAAATATAGACTGTGAAAACTGAAGTATTCATTCTTCATTCACGTTGGTGGTAATTAGAGAAGTGTTCCCTTAAATTGTTGGTCAGTGAAGTGCCCCTTTACATTGGTAGTCACTGGAGAAGGGCCCCATTATATTTGTAGTTACTGGGAGAAGGACTCTTTTAGATTGGCGATCATCAGGGGAAGGTCCCCTTCACACTGGTGTTCAAAGGGAGGAATGACCCTTACCATTGGTGCTTAGCGGGAAGAATTCTCCCTTTACCTAAAAAGGTGCAATATATCACATTTTTATTCTTGGGTTTAGATTTACCAGTTTAAGCCCATACTTTCCAACTATCAAAGTTTCCATTGGACTCTCCCAGGATTTGAACTAAATCTTGAGGTCCTGTGGACCCACCCCATGTCCTGGGGCCCCACACAGAAGAGTGGGGAAATCTGTTCCCACTTCCCGCTTCTGGTCATGGCAAAGAGCCGCAAGGAAAGTCTGGAGATAGACTTCCTCAGTGTGCTCCAAGCTGTGCTGGTCTGAAGAGGGGACCGTGACAAAGATGGTATCTGCAGTGACTTTGAATGGAGCTGGAGCTATTAAGAACATAGCCTGCGGAGAGGGAGAAGGTACAGATGATGTCAGCAGGATGACTTTAGCCTGTCATAGATATCCAGAACTATATGCTGAAAACCAGAGCAGGAGATAGAACACAATATCTGTGCAGTGACTGGCAGGCTGCATAGTACAGGTAATGTGAGAACTGATTACTGCTCTCATACGCTATAGAGGACAATCTTCTGCATTATCTGCTCTGCACAGTCTGGTTAGGTAACAGAACAGTAACGCTCATTTATTGCCCAAGGTGTCAGCAGAGTTGTCAGATTCGTCAACAGTATGTGGATATGCAAAATCCTTCTAGGCCTTAGTGAGAGCTTAAAGTGATATTAAAGGTAAAAGGTTTTTAAGCTATTTCAAATGCTGATGCAGTAATTTACAATGGATGCTGCTCCTTGATATTTAAAAGTTTTAGTTTCCTGCAGAAACAACTGGTTCCTTAGAGCAATGGCCCTGATATCCTGTTTTAGGGTGGCTCCAGTGGCGGAACTACCTGGCCTGTGGGGGGTCCAGCACAGTCCCAGCGCCGGATCGGTACACAGCGCCCCCCCCCATCTCTGCGCCGAGAGTGTCCGATCATCCGTTCATCCAACACTCCCGGCACAGAGATGGGGGGGCCCACCGGCCGCCGGATACTGATGGTTGCAACCCCACGACGCACTGAAATGGGGGGGCCTGTCCGCCAGCTGAGATAGTATGGGGCCCGCCGGCCACTGTGAGGAGGGAGCCGCTGAACAAGTAGACACTGAAGACAGCCCTGCAGGCACATCATGGGGCCTCGGACGGCAGTGAGGACCCAGCAAACAGAAAACACATAGGAAACAAGTGAAGACAGAAGATCAGCCAGAAGAGGTAAGGGTAAATAATTCATTAAAATAATTATTATTTGTAGCCTAATGTTGTATAAAGTACTGTTGCAGCAATGCAGAATGGCACCCTCTATAGAGGACTACAAATCTCAGCAGTACTTTATACAGAAATGCTATTGTTATATAAAGTATTGCTGGGATGTGTAGTCCTCTATAGCCTGTGCCATTCTACATTGCTGTAAATATTAGGCATGCACCGATATATCGGCCGCCAAAAGATATCGGCCGGAAATGGCACTTTTGGCTAAATGCCGAAAGTGCAATTTTTCTGCTGATACAGCGGCGCATCCCTGCTTTCTTTCCTCCCCGCTGGGCGCTGCTCTGTGTCCCAGCGGGGAGGAGAGAAAGTGACAGCCGGCCGAGCCACCTTTGTGTGTACTAGTAAGCTGGGTGTCTGCACAAGCACACAGGCACAGCAAGGCACCCCCTTGATCCCTGCTCCTTCCTCTTCCTTCCTTCCTTCCTCTTCCCTTTTCCGAGCTAGTAGATGGACAGCTGCTGGAGACTGCTCTGTCCCTCGAAATCTTGTACTTAACAGGAGGTTCAGGGAAGCTGAGTTAAAAGAGTTTAAGCCTCCTTCTTTCTCTCACCATCTTCCAATCCGATCACAGTGGTTTATTTTTTACAAGACCCGGGACTCTGTTTATATTGTATGTTCCGAGAAGATCGATAGGCTATTTGTGTTTGCCCATATGATCTCTATCCTACCTATAACCTGATGATTGTTAGTCCGTATCCCAGATGTTTATACCACTAACCCGGCCAGTTTGTGCTCCTTCGGCTTCGAATCCACCACTATGACCTGTTTTTTATTGTGCTACTTTATTATTTGGATTCTGTATTCCTGAAAGTTTCCAATAAAAATGAATGTTAAAAAAAAAAAGAGTTTAAGGTGGCTGTTTGGAAACATTATGATGTACCATATTTTGCGGTCCATAAGACGCACCGGACCATAGGACGCAGGGAGGTCCGGCGCGCCTTATGAAGTACCAACTCACAGGAAGTCCCCAGAAGATGACATTACTAATGTCAAATTTTTTTTTTTTTGTAGTTGCGTTCCGTTGCGTTTGCATGCGTTCGCATGCGTTTTTGATGCGTTTTGATGCATTCCGTCGTGTTTCAATGCAGCTAACAGTGCAAGCAGTACTTTTTCTGGCTGCATCGGAACGGACTAGTCTGGTGTGAACAGAAAAACAGAATCCCATTGGAAATCATTGTGCTGCGTTTTTGATGCAGCTCAAAAATGCAACGGACTGCATCTGGTGTGAATGGGCCCTAAAAGTTAAATAGTACATTTTATTAAGTTGTCCATACATCAGACCAAAAAAGAGGGATAGCTGAAATGTTTTTTTATTTCAGTAATAAATCCAGATCAGGCAGATATATATATACATTCCCAGCAAAGTATTTTTTTAAATTGTTGCCCCGGCACCTACAGTCATTATGTTTCTAAACAGCTCCAACTCTCTCACCTCAGATTCCCTAAAATTCCTTTTCAGTTCAAGACCACAAGGGACAGCGCAATTTCCAGCATCTGTCCATCTACTTGCTTGGAGAAGGGAGGATGGGGAGCAGGGCGTAGGGGAATGGCTTGTACCCAGGTGTTTGTGAAGACACACACAGCCTATTAGGATTACACTCACCAAAGCTGGAAGTTGCTTTCTGTTCAGCCTGCACGTCACCTCCAGGTGTTCATTGTCCAGTAGCTCCCATGCTGCTTGCAATTGGGCCACTTTATTTTTAGTGTTTCTGTTCCAGAAGGTCCAAAGAAATAGAGCCCGAATAACAGTCACTTAGCCCAACAGCCCGACTACATACACCAGCACGAGGTGAAGCAATACCTGGCTCACATGAGCAGTGCACTGCCAGCACAGGGTCACAGGATGCTTCTCTGCCCGACTGCCAGATGACAGCGATCTGCTCCCCAACACATGCAGTGTGAGCTGCATGCTGTGTGAAAGGATCAGCAGAGCACACAGGAAGGGGCCTTGTGTTAGCTGCCCGGCCGGCACCTCCTCTCCCCAACTATGCGCCAACACCCCGCCCCCCCGATTGTTACCAGACTGCTTGGGGCCCGATCCGGTACCGGAGGCTGCTTGTACCCCCGTCAGCGACCGTGGCCACGGGCTCCCTAATGGCCGCGGACACTCGGGCGGAGCACGAGTGCCGGTATAGTCAGTCCGCCCCTGAGCGACACTATCTCGGGGGGGCCCTCTTCTTCCTCACCGGGCCCCCCCAAGTGGCGGAACGCCAGGGCCCGGTCGCAATTGCACTGTGTAATACAGGTGAAACTCGAATAATTAGAATATCGTGCAAAAGTAATTGCAGTAAGTGCTGCAAAAGGGGCCCAAACCAAGTACTGAGTACATATGCATGCTTGTACTTTTCAGAGGTCCGATATTGTTCTATATAAGAAAGTATATTACTGACGTGGAAGAATCACACAGCAAAAATGTCAAAAGTGTGTCAGTCATTTACGAACAGAAACTAAAAACAAGCTCAGTCATGAAGGGGTTAACTGCCCTTCTTCTAGTGCCCACAATAGCTGATGTCCACTCCAGTAGTATAATGCATTGCTGAATATCTTTTATTGAACATCTTCACTGGGGAGAGAGGGCAGAGGGAATCTAAGCTTCCAGGGTGTAATAGACATAGGGGTCTATTCACAAAGCTGCCGAGGGCAGCCGAGTGAATGACCGATCAGAAGTGAAGTGAGCCGAACACTGTTCGGCTATTCACTTCAGGCTGGTACGGCTACACAGTTTATGCGTTGCATTAATGCAATTCATAGTGAAAAGCGGGCTTTATAGTTTTCCCACTCATCATCATTTTAGCCAGTAAAGCATTGCAACCACGTTCAGTAGATCACAGGTGCAATATTCTGGCTCCTGCGGACTCTTCCTCCCGTCCATGTCCATACCGAGGTATAGAAATTAAGTATCAGGGGTAGGAAGAAGTGTTAATGGACTACAAGTGTGTTGACATTTGTATTCCATTAAGAAAAGGCAAGTCCTTCTGCTGTGGTCCCGGGTGCCGAGCAGGTAGTTGTTTTCTAGATTTAGCCCTGCTTTGGGCAAGCAGAGCTAAATATACAGCGGGTAAGCCACAGCTTCTTTTGTACAAGTGATCTCTGCGATGTCGTAGAGATCACTTGTATGCAGCCTGTCTCTCTGATGAAGGATCCCTGTGCGGACCCGAAACGTTAGCACTGTATGACAGTATGTGACATTGAATAAACATATCAATACTTTAAAAACCCTTCAAGTGTGTGCCGGTGAATTACTTTTATTTGCATACATCGGGGGGCGCATTGAGGAATCTGGCATGGAGGCAGCAGAGAGAGTAAATCTGGTCCTGACTGTAATTCTCAATAAAAACAAGGAAATGCTCTGTGCTCGCAAACCTGACATTGTATGAACAGAGTGATTTTTTTAAATGTAATATGACTGTATTTCCACTAGAGGGCGTTGCATAACTAAAAATGTTCAGCCACCTTTGTAGCTAGAAAAACCATGATAATGATCCTTTTAAAGTCAAATTCCACCTTTTTATTTAAAAAAATGCACACTTCTTTATAATAGAATAGAATATGCATCTTGTGTTTTTTTGCACTGGAGGCAGAAAAACATTGCAAGTGCTATCAGTAGATCCTGGCTGCAATGTTCTTGCTCTTGCAGACTCCTTCATCTGTCCATGTCCATACCAAGGTACGGACATTGAGTAAAATGGATGGGAGGAAGTGTCAGTGGACTACAAGTGCAGTGATGTCACCATTGAGAACTAGAAGTCCCTCTGCTGTGGTGACTGATTGGACTCGTAGTTTCTCCATTCTCCATCCATCCTGTCAAAGGATCTGTCCATATTTCATGTTACACCCTAAATATGGGTGTAACATGAAGCATGGTCAGAAAGGTGAACTTGGCTTAAAGGTTACAATAATGAAGAAAAACTAGGGAGATTTAGTGTTTTCAGGTGTTTTGGAAGCTTTTTTGGTTTGCAAATTTTCATTTTTGAAGCTTTTTTTGTGGTTTTCATATGTTTTTCCATCGAAAGGTGCTTTTGTTTTGGCCAATGGAAACCAGCATTGTCTGTGATATCATATGTCATCTCCGTGCTTGTATCTGCTTCCTGGTTTCTCTGTGTGGTGTTGTGGTGTCTTCACACCCATTGTCTTCCCAGGCCCTTAGTCGCTTGCCATGATTCTTGTAATGGGCATCACTGGAATTATAGAGGTTTTTAGAGGTGTTAGGCGTGAAAATGTGCTATAACGCCTGTGTTGCACAATTTATAGGTGCTCCCATTGAAGTCTATAGGGCAAAAATACACAATTCTGCTTTTTCGCATGACAAACATCATCATGATGCTCAGGGGCGGTAGGGCACCGTTAAATATAATAGGAATCTTCACGATGAGTATTGTCTTGCTATGGGAAACACGTGACAAAGCGCTTAGGTGTAAATGGGGACTTGGACTCTGACATTATTAAAGTGGTTTTTCAGCCAAAACATTTGGTTTGGGATACTTTGAGAAAAGGTTACAATCTCAGATTTTATTGGCATTCATTGCATTAGGGAGATTTCACCACAACTCTTCTTCCAGCGAAGTCATAGAAGAATTTCCCCAAAATGGAATTGAACAAGACTGAAGGCCTCACACAATTTCTTTTTTTTTTTAAAAAAAAGGTTTTTATTGTGTGTCTATTTAAAAGGATTCCCCTCATATCCTGTCTTGAATACCACCACTTTTGAGGAAATTAGGAAAATGTACCCCGATGTGGACAATGATAACATAAAAACGCAGAGGTTTGATACTTTGACCACTTTAAAGCAGAACTTTGCACAGGAGAACCTTTCCAGGTTAATATCAGTAAACATGCCTTAGCCTCACTTGCAAACCTCCACCCAAGCAGGCTCTCTTCAGGATCCTTAAAAATTAGTTTTTTTACACACCTGATTAGTACAGCTCCTACTGTAGTTATGGGCCACTCCTACTGTAAGCCGGTGCTACGGTCGCATCTCTGACCCCTTCTCTTGGCCACTCACAAAGCAAAGGCTTATTTTGTGAATGGCCTGGAACAGAGGGAAGAAGATGTGCCCATAGTGCTGGGTTATATAGGACGTGCAGTGCTTAATGAAAAAAGTTTGGTTTGGAGAAGTTGACCCAGCCCAAAAAGTGGGTAATGGCCAGGTTCCAGTCACCAGGTGACACAGCGTGCCGAACGTGGGTCATGTTGTCTCTTGCCACTCAATTTACTCCCAGTACTGTTCCCACCTCTCTCAGTAGAGTGCTCCTGCACAGGGGGTTGCAAAAAGAGAATACAAAGAAAATTCAAGCAGTTGCATTTTATTAATTAATGTCATAATATATAAAAGAATAAAGAGCTGAAGATCATTTGTGTGTTTTACATCTGCGGGGAGATCAGCTTTAACAATCTGTGGTCGGTAAATGCAAATTAAAATAAAAGTGAAACCAAATGTATTTTTGTTTACATATTGGATAGAGTGGTGAAATGTTGAAACCACCATCAAAATGCTGAAACCACCACCAAGTTTGTGTTACTGCTTGTGGGGAATTTGGCCTATTTATTTGTTGTAATGACCATTAAAACTGGTACAGAAAGTGATAGCAAATCCAAATGTTTACAGTTGTCACCAGCTCAGGAATAGAGGAATAACTGTTCTAATGGGAGCATCTGTTCCAATGACAACTAAAAGGCATTTTTCCTCACTTTTCAGAGATTTCTTCTCACTTTCTGTCTTGTCTTTTGTGTCTCATCAAATTTCATAAACTTCAACCCCTTTATCAGTTGCCCATTACACAGGAGTTTCTGGGGGCACATTACCATTTAACTCTCATCTTCCCGATTTGGTATATTCGCTATCCAGCCCAAGTGCTATCCAGCACACTCCTAAAAATTACCCCAGAGACCATTCATGAGCTCATTGGTCTGCTCAAGGAGTCACATGTCCCTCGGATTAACCACTGTCTCATCCACCCAGGTCATCCGTAACATGGCTGCCATCTTTGGACAGATTACCTTCAGTGGAAACCAGTCCTTCCCAAAGCCTACAGATGTGAACACTTCCACTCAAATTTCCTGTTTCTGGTCTTTCATCTAATGTTGCTTCCAAGAACCCACACTAGAGGCCATATTGCCGACCTTACATACTATTCCATTAGGCTTTCATCAGAGGGGATGTTTCGTGTAGCAACCTGACACCACAAAAATAGTCCTTCCACAAACAACTACTAGTCAATGAGCAGCATCAATGCACAGGACCTGCTCTAAAAAAGGTTAAAAAAAGTCACAGCAGAGAGATGGAGATGGCATAAAGTGGTGTGCCCCCTTATAAATCTTATTTGCAATGTCCAGAAAATGGACTGAAGTTTTAGAAGTAAATGGTAATCTATTATAATACATTGCTAAGTTAAAATGACACTAAACTCAGGGGTTAAACCTTAAAATTGCATTGAAGTACCATAACTATTAAAAAAAATGTATTTTATTTGTGTATCACTCGGCTGTAGATCCTCAAATCATCTCTGAATTGGTGCTGATACTGTCCTTCCTTCTGGAGGGTGGCTACTTTTGTTCCCCATGGTCCCTGTGTGTGCTATAAAGTAGCCACTGTTCCAAGCTTGCTTACGTGATGGACTACAATCTTACGTTTAGTTTACTAATTTGTAAGTTAAGTTGTAGTCAAGGTAGTGGAATGCATTTTTAAGGTTTAAATCCTGAGTTTAGTGTCACTTTAAGAATTTACCTTAGAAAAACCCCTAAAAACAGAAAGAAATCTGATGAATCCAATTCTGTATATTAAAACTTACAGTCAATCCTGAAAACAACTGCTCCATGTATTTGCATGTATTATATATTTGAACAAGCATGATACTAAAATTGGGTGAATACAAATACATGATACACAGATTAGTGATTTCCTTCCCAGGGTGACTTAATATGCTCTGTGGACTGGTAAAGGGCTTCTTTGAATTCTATAGGGATCCCATTTTAGTTGCAGAGGGCTAAGAGGATTTTGGGGGCAGAACTCAGCACTTCTTACATTATAATGGACCTAATAAGGAAGTGTATTTCTTTCTTATTATGGTACCAGCACTTTCATAATAGGCACATTACATCAGAGCATATGGGAAACCTGCTTTATAAACCCTTGCAAAGATGAACATTTTCATTTAAACATGCTCCTTAATAATCACAAAGCATGCAAATCCACTTTGCGTGCGCTGAATGCCTTTGCAAACCTAGTTAATACCTTGTAGCAGTGAAATCACATACCCTGTGCAGAGCAGCTGTGACTGGTCTTTATTACAGACAACATTTCACACTGGACTCCTCCAGAAATACTGGATTACTGAGCATAAATGCACAAAGAACACCAACGGGGTTATTCACAAAAGGGTGAAGAGTTTGGAGAAGGCGGGAGAAGTGAACAATCTAGGACAACATAGCTGAACTGGAATTGGAGAAATGTTCCAAAATTGTTGTCCTAAATTGTTCACTTCTCCCGCCTTCTCCAAACTCTTCACCCTTTAGTGAATAGGCCTCTAAGAATCAAGTACAAATACGCATAGCTCTTGTCTTTAGACAATATTTGCTTATCCTGGACTTCAGTTTGAATGCAGTCCTCAAAAACATGCTATGCTGGTGCTGCAGGATGCTATTTCAAAACCACAAGTAGGAAAACATTAGTCATAATATATTTTTGCACAGGAAGTGACTAAAGCTGAGATTTTGATGCAGTTTGGGTATTAGCTCCTGCCCTGTTTTTAGTTTATTGTGCACTAAAGGGAATCCATTATAGGAGGTGGACATCAGTATTTGGTTTCATAATGGCCATGGTGGGTAGGCAGTGCTTACATTTGTGGCAGAGATAGCTCTCTCCATGTTTCTCGGGAACCATGCTAACCTAAGCTTTACTAGTAATATCCAAAGTAAAGAATAAAATATTTGATGTAATGCAGTTTACCAGTGGTTACATATTTTGGCTACATAAGTTATATTTTTTCAGGCTTTTAAAAATGTACTTTCACTTGGTGATCCTGCCAATAATACAGTCCTGTCCTAGGATGACAATATTCACTCAGTCTACTGTAGCTGTGGAGGAGCAGTATTGTCACCTTAGCTCAGAAAGAGTGTTAGGACAACAGAACATCACCCCTCTTCATCTCCATAACATAGAGGATGTTTTGTAGCCCACATAGCTGAACCGGATAGGGCTAATAACAATTCCTGAGCTAACACTGCAAAGTGCCCAGGACACCACTGTATTTCTAGTCAATGGTCTAGGCAAATTACAGCTGTTGATTGTTAAGGATTACAAGCTCTTTAATGCAATCAGCCAGCGTGGAGTGAAGTTCATGTTTGTTGGGCCAGAGGCAACATATTGCTCCACCTGGAGGATTTACACAGGAGGGGCATGTGTAGCAAACTAATAAAAGTATTTCTTTGGACTTGTCAGTAGTTTATTTAGGGATCTCCTTTCAACAAGTCAGCAGGATCCAATGATCATCCTTCTTTTATTAAGTAAGGGGTGCAGGACCTTTCCCCCAGCCAGTGTGATGTCATCAACACAAAAAGGAAGGTCTTTATGTCCTGTCCTATTCACTGGTCAATATTATAACTTGGGAAGTGAAAATGTTGTTTAAAGTAAATCTAAGAGCTATGCCCATAGCTGAGAGCTATGGGCATAGCTGAAGTGGTGTGTTCGTGGATAGAGAACTGGCTACAGGAACGTGTCCAGAGAGTATCTATAAATGGCACCTTTTCAGACTGGGCTAGTGTAATGAGCAGTGTGCCTCAAGGATCTGTGCTGGGTCCCATATTGTTCAACCTATTTATTAATGATATCGGGGTGGTAATGAATAGCCATGTTTCTGTATTTGCAGATGATACAAAAATAGGGAGGGTATTAGAAATGGATCGTGACAATATAATATTACAGGAGGACCTGGATAAAATAGGGGAGTGGGCTAATATATGGCAGATGAGGTTTAATGTCGATAAATGCAAAGTAATGCACTTTGGAAATAAAAATAATTAAATGGGCTATACCATCATAGTTTTCAGGATTGACTGGAAGTTTTAGTATACAGAATTGGATTCATCAGATTTCTTTCTGTTTTTAGGGGTTTTTCTAAGGTAAATTCTTAAAGTGACACTAAACTCAGGATTTAAACCTTAAAAATGCATTCCACTACCTTGACTACAACTTAACTTACAAATTAGTAAACTAAACGTAAGATTGTAGTCCATCACGTAAGCAAGCTTGGAACAGTGGCTACTTTATAGCACACACAGTGACCATGGGGAAGAAAAGTAGCTACCCTCCAGAAGGAAGGACAGTGTCAGCACCAATTCAGAGATGATTTGAGGATCTACAGCCGAGTGATACACAAATAAAATACATTTTTATTAATAGTTAAGGTACTTCAATGCAATTTTAAGGTTTAACCCCTGAGTTTAGTGTCATTTTAACTTAGCAATGTATTATAATAGATTACCATTTACTTCTAAAACTTCAGTCCATTTTCTGGACATTGCAAATAAGATTTATAAGGGGGCACACCACTTTATGCCATCTCCATCTCTCTGCTGTGACTTTTTTTAACCTTTTTTAGAACAGGTCCTGTGCATTGATGCTGCTCACTAGGGAAGTAAGAAATAGAAAAAGATTTGGGGGTCATTGTAGACCACAAACTGAATAGTAGCTTGCAGTGCCAGGCTGCTATAAACAAAGCAAGTAGGGTCTTGTCCTGTATTAAGAAGGGGATGTATTGCAGAGACAAGTCTATAATTGGGCCACTTTATAGATCATTGGTTCGGCCTCATCTGGAGTAGATGGTCCAGTTTTGGTCGCCGGTACTAAGAAGGGATGTCCTTGAGCTGGAGAGAGTCCAGAGGAGGGCAACCAAACTAATTAGGGTAATGGAGGACCAGAGCTATGAGGCAAGGCTACTGAATTTAAACATGTTCACGTTTGAAGTAAGGCGATTAAGTGGGGATATGATTTTCATGTACAAGATGTTCAGTGGTGACAGCAACATTGGCAACAAACTCTTTAAGTTTAACTCCATTACAAAGACTTGAGGCCACCACATAAAATTGGTGGAGAAAAAATTCCAGTACAAGGGGCGAAGGGGGTTCTTCACAGTAAGAGCTGTTAGGATCTGGAACTCACTGCCACCGGCAGTGATTTCAGGTAAGAATGTGGAATTGTTCAAGAAACTTTTGGACGATTTCCTGAGGGACCGTAATATTCAGGGATACAAGTATTCCTAAGAATGAGATGATGCGTGGACCTATATGGGTTGGACTTGATGGACTTATATCTTTATTCAACCCCATATACTATGTAACTATGTAACACTTGAGAAATATGGGAGCTGCCATTGTTGACTTAGTTGCCTGACTGTTATGATGACCCAGTGGCTTCATTACAGGGTAAGGCACAGCCGTCTTTTTACCCAACCACCCACTGCTGGCTACAGCCCCTAAGCCATCCATGACAAATGCCCATATTAAATAATAGACCACACCAGGTTGGGTATAAAATGGCTGTACCAGCCGTTTATTACAAAATATATTTAAATATATCATTTTAGTTCAAACATTAATTATGACCATAAACAACAATGTATCTGTAACCTATTATTTGGCGTGAGGTCTGCGCAGGCACCACTTACTCAACCACAGAAGATCTCTGCTTACCCACTTAAAACCACTGGCCCCTAGCCGCAACCCACCGACTCAGGGACAACATGGAAGTAACAGCAGAGACCTCCTACACCTATTTCTGACCTCTCTCTCTGCTGAACCCGGCGGAGAACAAGCAGGACCGCACACCACAGACGCATCCGGACCAGGTCCCCCCACCATTGCCCACCGTGCGCAGATGCGAGAAACGCCACCGATACCAGCATATGAAACGACAAGCAAAGCAAAAGAAGAAAACCAGCAGAAAACAAAACCAAGTAGTGTACTAACCGTGTGCTGGCTCCCAACTGCCAGGACCACCCCTCCTGTTCTAACCACCCCGGATGCTCCTCCTGGACAACTTAACCCAGCCAATCAAGGTAAGTGACCACCCTGACACTCCCTTTCACTAACTTAACCCTTTATCTTCCTGATTGCCTGCCCACCCTGTCTTGCCGTCCTTTCGCCTATTCTTTTGGCTTTTGCTCCAGGACTTTCTGTACTTTGAGTCCCAGACCTAAAGCAAGTATGCAGAGTCAGAGAAAATTAAGAAATCTGAATACGCTTTCTGAACTTCTTTCAGGTTAGAAACTCTTGAAGTAATGAAGCAAGACAATCTTGCTTGACAGACAGGCCAATGCCATTTCCATAAGGAAGCAATGGCAGCCTCAATTTTATTTCTCTCAACAGGTTACCCCCATTATATCCCACTTGCAGACCTGAGGTCAGATCAGGAAGAGACTGATTAATAGACCATACTCTGAAACAGAGCACGTACACCCCCCAGGGAACTAGAAATGATTCCTATGGTCCTCATTGCCAGATCAATAAGTAAGTGGTTCATATACAGGAGAATTGGGTGAATCAATCACCTTATCAATGGGTGCAGTATAGACAGCTCTTCTACTTCTCTTTCCACAATTTTATATATGCTTTCACTTTGAACATCATTCTAGGGCTCCATTTATAGACATCGATAACATAGTACTTTCCTATGTCCCAATGTCACTTTCGGGGTCAAAAAAGTCTACTGGCAGGAATAATGTATAGAAGACCCAGATTCCCAGCTGCAGGTTCAGGGCTTGTGGATGACTTGCATTTATGGAGCTGCAAGTCAAGTGAATAGACCTCCAATTTGACCTTACTCTCCTGAGAGCAGAGGTGCATCATGTGCTTGTAGTTCCATCAATGTAAGGCTACATTTGGTCATGCCACTGCTTTATAAAGAACAAAACCCCCTGGCTTATTCATAAAGCATACTTTACAAATGCTTTGAATGCTTCAGGACTCTGAAGGAAAGCCCCATTGATGTTAGTAAATGGATAGAGTGGTGAAGGATTCGAACTAATGTCAGGTTTTAATTGCTTTCTGTGTACTGTTTTTTTTCCTGATCACTGATGTCACTGGGAATGAAAAAATTGTAAATCCAAAATTGTGAGTTGCCACCAGAACAAAAGAAAGATCTTCCACAGGGGACACTGGTTCATGTGACAGAGAAATCCCCTCATGTGAGGGGATTTCTCTGACACTGCCAAGATATCCTCTCACTTCCTGCTGCATCTACAGAACAGGAAGGGAAAAAACAAATCTCTCTAATTAGACACATGTAGCAAAGAAAAAAACATGTTTTTAACCTTCCCCTACTGTATGTAAAACAGGAGCATGATCTGAGATGACAAGATCTTCCACCTCAGCTGAAACCAGGTGAGGCAGCAGAGTTTGGGCAACAAAAAGTAAGTCAATGCGTGACAGAGTGTTGTGAGCATGTGAAAAATGGGCGAACTCTCTGTCCAAGGGGTGTAAATACCTCCAAACGTCCTGTAAGCCTGTGGATTCAATCCATGTGGATAAGTGGATATCCTGAGGGTTGACTGACGTTGAGGAGTAGGGCTTCTCTCAGGAGCGGTTCTCTTGGGGAGTTGGTACTGCGTTGAAGTCACCCCCGATCAGGAGGGGACTGTCAGAGTGTTGGGAGGAGAGCCTTGTGGCCAAGCCATCGAGGAACGACTTGTTGCCATTGTTAGGGCCATAGATATTCCAAAGTTCCAAATTTTGCTTTCCCAGTTGAAGCGTCAGGAAGGACCATCTGCCTGCTTCATTATCGCACTGATGATCAATGACGGTGTGTGGTAAGGACTTGCTGATGAGCGTGATGACCCCCGCCGATCTGCCTGAAGCCGAGGCTCCTATGGCGGTGCCCACCCGGGATTGATGCATCCGGAATATGTCAGTGTCTTTGAGATGAGTTTCTTGTAGGAGCGCTATATCTACTTTCAGTCGTTTAAGATGACAAAGAATCCGGCGTCGTTTGCTGGGTGATTTTAGTCCCTTAACGTTCCATGTGACTATGTTCAGGGTGGATCCCATATGTGTAGCGGAGCATCATGGAATGCATAAGGAAGCATGTATACATATTGGAGAGGTACACTGCCGGGTGTCCCAGTGCCCCCGAAGTGACCATTTAGTGTAGTCCCAGGTGAAAGAGAGGTCTTCAATAAGGACGGGAGAATCTCCCATTTGGAGACATCGGGCAGGTGTTGACCCTCGAGGTGAAGAGTGCAGGGTAGGTTGAAGAAACTCAGGTGAATGCGAGCTTGAGCAAACAGAAATGGTAAACAGTCAAAGGTAACTTGAAGTGTAACAAAAAAAAAATAACGTCCAGGAGTACATAGGCCGACTGCAGGTGGGGATAACTGTGCTACCCACAAAGCCAGTCAGCAACAGGTTCGAGCAAGTGGAGGGAGGAGGCGTCCCCGTCCCGTTCCCCGGTGTAACATCGGGCGCACTTTTCCCGCACTGTGCAGCAATAAGTGTAGAGCCTTTCAAGTAAAAAGTAGGGAACAGAGCAAGGTGTGCAGATAAGTGTTTGTATCCAGAGCACCAGGTGCAGTTTAGCACCAGCCAGTAGAGAAAGAAATAGCCACCGTGCAGCTAGGAGTTGATCATGCTTTTTTCTTCCTTGGAGGACTTTTCATCGGGGAAGAGGATGTTGGCGCATCCCAGGAATCCAGGAATCTCTGAGCTTGGGTGGCTGAGGTGAAACTCCAAGCCTTGCCGTCGGTGGTATTGAAGCGTAGTATTGCAGGGTATTGCAACGCAAACTTAATACGTTTGTGAACCAACGCCTGGCATACGTCATGTAACGTTTTCCTTACTTTGGTCGTTGCAGCAGAGTAATCTGCAAATAGGAGTAGTCGCAGGCCATCCACTACCAGGTTGCGTTGCGTGCGATATGCTTGGAAGATAGATTGCTTGTCATAATAGTCTAGATAACGTACTATGACTGGCCTCGGCTTGTTATCATCTCTGGGTGGTCCTAGTCTGTGCGCCCTTTCCACCCTGCAAAGGTCAATTAGGCCCAAAGTTTTGGGTATGATTGTAGAGCAATAGTGACGCAAATCAATAGGCTTCACCACTTCTGGAATGCCTATGATTCTCAGATTGTTACGGCGCGATCTATTCTCTAAGTCCTCCACCTTATCTTGTAATGCATGTAGTTGGGTAGTGATGGCTGTATTATTGCACTGCGAATCGACTGCATGGTCTTCGCTTACCCGCTGTTCCACGACTTGCATGCGTTGCGCCTGGGCCTCTAGGGTGGCATTCAATTTACCCATGTGGAGCTGTAAAGTGTCAGCAATTATGGCCACCATATCAGCTTTCAGGCATTTAGTGACTTCAGCTGCTATTTGCCTGTAATCCAGGGCTGGGAGCGTTGGTGTTAGCTGTAATGACTCACCCTCTGCAGCCTCGTGTGTGTCTTCCTGCTGCATTATCTCAGGCGCCATGTTGGATGTGGCACTGTCATCTGAGAGAGGGTTCATTAGCGACCTGCTTGCCTTCGGCTGGCGATCGAGATAGCGATCCATGGTCGGGTAAGTATCGGGGCTGAACTGGCTGTCAGCTGTGATCGGATGGTGCTCCGGGACGAGGGCGGATCGAGGTAACGGGACGGAGCTCGGGGCCGCTCGTCTATCTCATTAGGCGCCGGAACCCGGAAGCCCCTACTGTATGTATACTACAAAAAAGTTTTGGCTTTGGATATCCTTTAACTTTACAAAGATAGATTGCTAGACAGAGCTGGAAACCATTTCAACTGATGTCAATTTACCCCCAAATAAAGGAAGTTACCCCTTTTTTTATCCCCACACCCAGTATTCCTGCAATATTTACAAATCTCACTCGATCCCTCTCCTTCACCAAAAGCCCACATGTTCAATCAGTAAATTGCTCATCAATTGGCAGAATAGGGGAATGCTCTGGGTAAGTTAATTTTTTCGTATGCGAGTGGAATTACATTGAGCTCTTATTAATAAAATACCTGGTGATCCTGCTATGAAGGTCCTTCTGCAGGAACTTCCTGTTATAGAGTGACAACATTCTGTCCCTGTCTCCCAATTGTTCTTCATTCCCACCATGTCACATGCAACCCTGGTGGAGTCTATAGAGTGGACGCTCATTTGCACAGGACAGTTCCACTGTTCTCTCACTCTAGGGAAACCTTCCCTGAGAAATGAAATGCTGTGGTTGTGGAAGGTATGTGAATATAGACAGAAAGTGGTTACAGTGCTGATATGCAAAAAAAGGCAAAACAAGATGAATATAGTATTTAATTTTAAAAAATGGCACACTATACTGATGTACCCCTTTAGTTGGGTGCATGGCACCACAACATATAATTTCCCAGTAATAACCAGACAACATTAATAGCAGAGAAGTTTTTCAATATACTGAAAAATAATGTAAGAACCTTTGAATAAAGGTAGGGGTTGCCGGTAAAAACCCAAGGCAGTCCATCAGCAGTAAAGTGGAGGGTAAGTCATACCGGTCCCCATGTGGCCACCTCCTTGGGTACTATTGGTGAACTTCCATCAGCGGAGAGCATCTGTTTTTTCAACCTGGAACTTATGCATCCAAAGTGACATTATTCAATTTAATGGGGATTTTCTCTCTCTGTCCTGATGCCCATAAAATAAAAATGTATGGCCCCAGCATCTAAATAGGCTTATATCAGGAAGCCAGAACCAGCCTCTGCGCGAGCACATGCGCATGTGCGTGGTCTGGCACATGAAACAGTCTGGCACATGAAATTGTGCACGGCCACGTGCATCTGTGTGCAGATTGCTCAGCGTGCGCATGGACACCGTCTTTATGAACTGTGGTGCCAAACAGGCTATTTAAGGCTGTGACATTCTAGCCTCCATGCTGAGTGATCTTCAGCTGTTCTCTGCTACCGAACTTCCTGTTTTCCTGCATCCTGATCCTGACCTCCCATTACTGACCCGGCTTGCCTTCACCCTCTTCTGTACTCTTGCCCCCAGCTCATTCTATACTACGCTCTTTCCTGCTGTTTTGTACTGTGCTGGCCTTAAGCTACCGTCCCTGTCTGTCCCTGACTATGCTCCTGTCTGCTGTTCCCATACCCCACTGCCTGATTGTTGCTCACTCGGCTTGACCTGGACCTCACCATCAAAGATCTGCATTCTTCACCTGCTTCCTGCCTGGGGGATGACTGCTCCACTGATCCCTGCATACCAGACGACGCTATTTTCCGGCACCTGTGCCACTCCCCATCCTTGGGCACCTGTTACATTCTCCAGGGTTCCTTGGACTGGAGCAGCAAGTGAGATTGCCCTCATCATCTCAGTTTACCCCTAATGTACATGATAATACCCAGAAAAACACTTGAAGGAGAACTATGAGATGAGTGATTTCCACTCACCTCATAGTTCTAAGCCGACCTGTGACAATGAGACTGTCACAGGTCGGCTCAGTAGATCGGGAGGTGAGGGAACACATACCGGGTTCCCTCACCTCTCGATCCTGTCACGGCTCTCTGCCGTGACAGGGGGAGGGGCTGGATTCCCCTCTCCCCGCTCCGATCTGCCAGCGCTGACTGGCGGAACGGACGGGGAAGGGGGCGGGTACAGCTGGCTCTGCCTCTAGGTAGGCAGAGCCAGCTGTCACTCACGCAGCTGGGCGGATCCCGTCGTCTACGTCGGGATCCGCTCCAGGTGCGGCATCTCAGTATACCGCGAGCTGTATACTGAGCTTAGGGTGACGGGAGGACGCTAGTTTGTGTCCTCCCGTTACCCTAAGGAGAACTATGGGGAAAAACACTGACCCTATAGTTCTCCTTTAAAAACATGTTATTTTCTAATTTTGAAAGCTTTACAGGTACTGTGAAGTGATCACAGATGTACTTGCAAATGTGTGGTTAGCTGTTAGAAGATGAATGTTTTGATAACAACATGGAATTCCCCATGAACAAATTGTTCTCTTTTCACTTGCTCAGTGACAACAAGAGTAGACAAGTGATTATATCTGATTCTCCCAAAAACGTAAAGGGCAACTCTGCTGGAAATCGATAGTTTTGACTGGTGGAATTTTAAAGAATATCTAAAAAGTAAACTTTTTTTTGGTTTTTGATAGTGTAGGGAACATTTATCAGCCCTGGTTTGTATGTCATGCTTGTGAATGAAGACTAAAAAAGAACTCCAGGTAATCATCTCAAGAGTCCCAGAAAATGTTTTTGGCTTTACAAATGGCATCAAAAAGATATGCACAGCCAATGCTTTTCGGTGGTCAGAAATCCCCATTCATCAGGGTTTAAGCAATGAGCAACAGGACATTGATGGACTCTAAACTTACAGCCCCTACACACAATCCTATTTCCCAATGCAGGAGTGGAAATCCTTGGTGTGAAAAGATCTTTATCAACAGTTCAGCATTTGGCCAAATTCCCTGACGAAGGGGGATTCCTGACCCCTCAAACACATTGGATGTACATACCTTCTTGTCGCCTTTTGCAAAGGTTTTTTTTACTCTTAACTTTGAGGATTACCGGGCACGTTTATAGTCATGTGGATTTCTTGTTCTGGGTGTCCTCTCCTTCTGGAGCCGGCTTTCTGGCCAATTGGGAAGCCGGCACCATGTAATGACGCATTGCCCGGCTTCCCGATTGGTCGAGAAGCTAGCCTATCAGGAAGCTGGGCAACGCGTCATTACACGGCGCCCGGCTTCCTGATTAGCCGGGAAGCTGGCTCCATGCTCCCTTGTCATCAGGTGACGAGGAAGCATGAAGCCATATTTCTTGCCAATCAGAAAGCCGGGGGGCGTGTAATGACACGCTGCCCTGCTTCCTGATTGGCCGGGAAGCCGGTTACGAGGGAGCATGGAGCCGGCTTCCTGGCCAATTAGGAAGGCAGCAGTGTGTAATGACTCGCTGCCAGGCTTCCTGATACTGGAAGCTCAAGTATCGGGCTAGGCATCGGAGCATTTGGCCGAGTACGAGTACTTGCCCAAATACTCAGCATCGGCACCGATACTAGTATCCATATCCGATAACCATATCTATCTAGAAGTTGGTAAATGTTCTTATTGTAGATGACCATAGGATGTACTTCTTCAGTGCACTACACCTCAATATCTGAGCAATGTAATATTATCATTGTTTGCCGAAAGCAATGCATGGTGGGATATGTAGTCTTGAGAAATCAAGATTGCATCACATCAGACAGCAGGGAAAGAGACATGAAGCACACTGAGAATCCTGGAAGTTGTTGAAAGTGATGGGCAGACGGAAGGCACGCTCACTACATAAAAGGAATTTTCTTAAGTAATCTTTGATTGCATTATCAAAAACATCTATAGTATGTATTCTTATTACAATGCTGATGTTATAACCAGATTGTACATGCTGGGACTTTAGAACACATTTAAAACCCACCTCATTTAAAACCCACCTTCCTGCTAGTGACACTAATTACACTTTCCCAATACCATCATTCAGATACCATACCCACTCTAATGGTCTTACAAAAACCTACATTGTGACAATATCTTTCCATAATGACCAAGTTTTATGTAGCAGCACCAAAGTATTATACTATTGTCCCAAAGGCTTTCAGGCTTAGTAGTGTACTACTAATTGTGAGTACCGTATATACTCGAGTATAAGCCGAGATTTTCAGCCCATTTTTTTGGGTGAAAAGTGCCCCCCTCGGCTTATACTCGAGTCAGCGCCAGCGCGTCTTAAGACCCCATTCACACTGAGCTACAAGCTTTTTCAGCGTTGATTTAAGCTGATCGACTTTGAGCTACAATGACCCACGGTGCACATTACAAGTCCCACCCATTTACGAGCCCTACACGCATATACATCCTTGTGTTGCAGAGATGATTTCTCTGCACTATTTAAATCTTGGTTTGCTTTGTGTATTTCTTCCAGATCTGTGGAGTAACCTGGCATAAAACTTTCCCAAAAAAAGCACTGACAGCTTCTTTTCGGGTTCAGATGAACTCAAGTTCAGATCAAACCTGAGGTCATCCCTACTCTCATGCAGATGATGCAGATCACTTGGCTGGAGCTGAAGAACTGCTTTTCCATAAGAAAAAGTACATTATTTTTACATAATTAAACCATTGCCATATAAACTGACACATTAGAATTCTATTCATGCAGTCAAATAAATGTATTGATAGGTCTGAAGGTAGAAGAGGCATGCAGATGGCAAACAGGAGAGATGTCAAAGCAGTCTCACCAAAAATATAACATTTGTATTTTATTGACCGGCAGACCAAATGCATATAGCACTAGGACCTGTACGCATCGGTGGCCCCATTGCAGAATAAAAGGCATTATTTATGCCTGTAGCTCCATCCCAGTCTGAAGCCTAAAATATGGGCACTGAGCCCCAGTTGCCCCTACCTTAAGCTGACTGTTCGTTTACTATTATGATTAAACAATCAGTGCTACAGGGTTGTATATTAGAGCTGCCAGTAAAGATACAGGACAGTGGCAGCTCTAAAGCAAAGCCCTCGCATCACTGATTGTTTATTTATAATAGATCACTTCAATGTCTAACCATATTAATGCTCACTGATGGTTTTGCCATTCAATTTCACAAAGCCCTTACCTCAATTCTACTGAACACCTTGAATTGGAACGCTGTAACTGCATGCAAACAGAACCCACTAACTTTATGGGGGGCTTTATGCTGGGACAGGTGCCCTGATACTTTTGGCCATATGATATATGTTATGTATAGGTACATACATTGTTTGACATATTTCTATGTGTAAAATGAATGTTGAACAATACATAACTGGTAGACAAACATGAACCTCCAAGGTCATCAGGGGTCATTGCTTGCACATACTGAGAACCAACTGGAAACTCAAAGACTCTCGAAATGAAAAGTATCAAAACAGGGGAGGGTCCTCGGCCAGTGGACTGGTATTGTTTTCTTATTCTTAGAATCACATTATGATCCGGTACAAAGCTTAGTTCTGACTCATTTGGCACAGTACAAACATTCTGTGGTTTTTCACAGAACCCAATAACTTGTCATTCGTAAAAACTCTGCAAGTTTGAAAATGTGTGGTAGATGTTTCAAGCAATAGACAAAAAGAGTAAATAAAAAGGTTTAAGATTGCTCAATTGTAAAGTCAAAATATAGATCATTAAGTTCGTATTGGTGCAGAATTACTGGCAGTGAACTGAACTGGATTTGAATGGTAAATGAGTCAGCTTAACCTTTTAAATACTTTATGGAGAGGCATCTGTAATTATTGCAGTATTACTGTATACTTTCTTGGTGCACTAATTGTCAGAATGTTTATACTGCTCTGATAAACAGTTTTCTATTTATGAAAACAAGCAAGGATCTGTAATTAAGGAGATTCCCAACTTATTTCCACAAATCAAAATTTATTTGCGCTAACTTGAAGACAAGCTGAATACAATCGTTTACAAAATATATATATATTTATTAATTAAAAATCAGTGCAGAATAATAATAAAAATATAATTGGTGACAAACAAAGAATAAGGATCGAAGAATTTCAATCAATTTGATAACACAGGCAATGTGTAAATTATTACCACCGGATATTAATTCAACATGTACATGTAACCAATAAAATAACTCTTTAAATGCAATGGGTATCTTATCAGTAGCTCACAGAATAAGGAAACAAAAGGTTCAGAATTGACACGTGACTTCTCCCAGCAAACAGATGTTCGCTAGACATGTGCGATTCGGTTCGTTCCGAAATTTGTTTTGGACGAATTTTCGGAAATTCGGAGATTCGGATGCATCCGAATTCCGAATTACAGCTAAGACGAATGCAAACGAATCCGAAATTCCCGATTTCCCGAAATTCGTTATTGGGCGAATTTCGTTGCTGCAAAATGACATTAGGAAAAAAAAATGACACCATTTTACCTCTACAACACATCTATGCTTAAAGTACAGAGGCTATAGTGTAGTGGATAGAGCACAGGATTCCCATTGCTAATGTCCTAGGTTCAAATCCTGGCCAAGTCAACCAATATTTAAAGTTTTTTTTTTTTCCTTTGCTTTTAAAATTGGCATTCTCCTAACATTCCTACCAATTAATTTCGGACCCGAAAAACGAAACTAAACTAAACAAATTTTTTTTTTCTTTTTTCAAAACGAAACTAAACTAAACGAATTTTTTGCTGGTGTACATGTCTAATGTTCGCAAGCTCAAACTTTTAACAGCGCATGGGCAAGATTTGTCCCATCATGCACAGGGTTGGCTATAAGCCAAGACGATATTCAAAGTAAAGATACATTTCCACCAATTTAATTAAATATATATATGACTAGACCATTGACTAGAAACTGAAATCAGTTTCCTGGAGATTATACAAATGTATATAACAAATGTATATATCAATCTAGATCCTACAAGAACTAAATGGTCTATTCGGATATAAATGTGGCTAATCAATTGCCTAATATAAAGATAGAAATTTATACTTTACCAGCAATACAAAATTAGTTGTCTGAAAGAAGTCAGCTCTCACAGTTCAGAAACTAGGGATGGTCAGGTTCTCTTTAGTTCAATTCCCTTGGACAGCCGTCCTCAGCTTCCGACCTATACCCTTAGAATGTTTTTCCAAAAACATTAGATTATAACACCCTTCAGACTTATAGTCTCCTCATAGATATATAACTTTAAGAAAATCTAAACCAAAGCCATTAACATTCTTTCTCAAATTCCTTTAAAGTGAAATAATTAGGTCAAGACACATTGGCTTTTCACACATAAAAAAAAATACATTGGTGGATACCCCTTAATTCTATGTACTTAAAATATAAAAACCCCATATTAATAATAGACACTAATACGTACAAAGGTACGAACATAGGTACACTCAAACAATATATAATGAATATAGTTTGGACATTATAAAGTACATGTATAAAATTTTACTTGAAATTAATCAATTAATTAGGCATATAGATGCTACATAGAATATAATAATATAATAACATTATTGCTAATATTATCACTGCAATGAATAGTAATGTTACATCAGGCAACTTTTAAATAAGCCCCTCTTTCTATTCATTGAGAGAGAAAAAAAACTTTAAACATTCCAGTCTCTTGTACATTGTCTTCATTAGAGGCATGAAAGTCATCAATCTAATCCTACATAGGCTGGCAGCATCCTTATCTTATGTGCGTCTTGGACCCCACAATTTATGACCTGAGAATGTTTATGCTAAGATTCTTAAACTTTTCTGTGAGAGTTTTTGTCCAAGAAGAATAAACTTGCATTGACCTTCTAGCAAGCAGACAAAATGGCTACCATGATGCCCATATACAAATCTGTAAAATAATATGTATAGGCCTTTGAAATTGATTCCTTTCTGCCCAATAGTTTGTTAAGGACTCGGACATCAAGAATCCAACATATATCTGTCCCTGGGCCTGACATAAGGGTGGCCAATGGGAGGTACACTGGTAATAAATGTTCCATATCTACATGATTATATCATCATAGATAGCAATATATATAGGAGACATATCTGGCACTACACTTGGGGGGATTTGGTGTAGACCTGCTTAGATATCTAGGAAATAAGCACAAAGAGGGGCGCCTTTCCTGGTGCAGATCACTTTTATTTCAATCAACATAAATGGAAAACCGAATCATACTCACAAACATGAGTGTCACAAAGTCATGAGGTGAGGACTGACAAGCAGTGAGATGTCCACTAGGTGATACCAGTATAGTGGTGACGTTAACGCGTTTCCGGGGCACGCCCCCTTCATCAGAACATCATGTGTGGGCACAATGACAAAGGCTTTTGAGTTTAGCCCAAATAATGATTATCAGAGGTGGATGTGAAAGTAACCGGGCCCTAGCACAAAATTTAAAGGATGACACCTACATACCATATGTCAAAAACCTACAAGTTACAGATTCACCTTTGAGGTGCCATTTTTGTTAATATAAACAAAAAATTGTTGCGGAATTTGAGAGAGAGGTCACTAACAGGAAAGAAAGTAAATTTGAAAGGGACAAAGCTGACTTCTCCATATGATAAAATATTCATATGGAGAAGGTACAAATTACCACATGTAGGTGATACCGTTATTGAATCAGGTAAGAACTTTGGAGTTCATCCAGACTTTGAATTGAAAGGTAACAACATGAACCACCATCCACCTAGCAATTCCCAATATAAGGGTACAAGAGGTCATGGCACTTACCCTGTTGGAGGGAAGCCCTGGTGTCCCAACCATTTCAATAAAGATACCGTTCCTGACAAAAATGAGAGGATTGTTGGTAGTAGACCTCCCACAGATCAAAGCAATCTGAATGTCACCAAGGAATCCATCCCCATTAGGTTCAAGGTCCCAGACCAAAATAACATAATTACAGAGTCCTCCCATATTGATATTCCATTATCAAATTGATTTGTACATCTAGATATTACCACTTTAGATGCTTCTTGGTCTGAAGCGGCAGATGAACAAGAAAGAGAGAAGGACTGGGAATCAAAAGGGGCCAGACAAAAATCACTCCCCAATAGACAGGATAGAAGTAGACAGGATGCAGGGTCTTTTTTTGGAGGCTGTTCAGAGTCCAAAAACAAGAAAGAAAAGAGAATTTGAAGATTTAACTGGAGAGGCAAACAAGGAGGAAGAAAGGTCCAGCAAAAGAGGGAGAAAGATGGACTGAAAGCTGACAGGATGTCATCTAATACCATTAAAATAAGCAACATTTCCACTTATGTACTTGATATAGAAAAAATGGTGCTTGAAAAAGCGTCCGAAGGCAGAAGTACAAAGGGGCAATCCAAAAGAGAAGTCAAGGTCTAATCTGGGTCGAGGCGGGCAGCAAGGGTTCAGGGACGAAAGTCAGTCCAAGGTCGGCAACAGGGAGTCCAGATGCGGGATCAGGAAGCAAACAGCAAGATACACAGATGGGGAGCTAGGTGATCACACCATAGGGTGGAATAACTCAGCAACAAGCCAGTATGGTACTGACTTGGTAACCAGGGGACGCTGAACTGTCAGTACCATGAGAACTCAGCAGAGCCAGCTTTCATCTCACCTCCGGCTCTGCTAAGCTCTCATTGTAATGCACGAGGGAGAGAGCACCCCCCTTAAATGATGGCAGATAGCAGAGGAAGCAATAGCTTCTTTGCTATCTGCAAGTTTTTTTTTTTGTATTCTGACAGCTGCTGAGCATGTTCGGCCGACCCGAAGCCAGCCGCAGCAAGCCGATGTACGGCCGATTTCTGTCGGTGTACGGCTGAAATCAGCCGTACAAGCCTCAAGTGAATAGCCGAACAGCGTTCGGCTCACTTCACTTCGGGTTGGTTATTCACACGGTTGCCCTCGGCAGCTTTGTGAATAACCCCCTAAGTATTTAAATATTCTACATCCAGTCACACCCCATTTTTATCACATCCCGAAGATACATAAGGACCCTGAGAAGCCTCCAGGTAGATCCATTATTGTGGGGATTGATATCATGACCTATAACTTGGCAGGATATTTAGACCATTTTTTTACAACCCCTACTATGGGATTTGCCCTCTTATGTGAGACATAGGCCATGCATTGGATATCCTGGCCAATTACAAGTGGAATACCACTTACATTTGGGCATCCTTGGATGTATCATCATTATACACCTCTATCGAATATGGTTTTGGCTCCAGCATTTTTTAGGGGAATCTGGCACTTTTTACTCAGAACAGGCCAACTTAATTTTGGAGTCCATCGAATTCGTTTTAACACATAATTATTTCAGTTTTTTGGGTGACTTCTATATCCAGAATAGAGGCACAGCGATGGGGGCCAGGTTCACCCCGAGTTATGCCTATTTCTTTATGGGTTTTTGAGAATCCATGTTCATTTGGTCCCATAACCCTTTCGTAGCGAATCTGGCGTTATATAGATGACATACTCCTTATATGGGATAGTACCATGAATAGGGTAGAAGAATTTGTTCATTATTGTAATGATAATCCTTTTTGTATTAAATTTAACTCCGTTATTGATCAAAAATCCTTGGTATTCTTGGATTTGGAGTTGAGTTTTGATGATGAGGGTAAAATTCTATGCAAAACTCACGTTAAACCAACAGGAGGGAACTCCTATATTCCTGCTGATAGTATACATCAACCCAGTTGGATTCACAACATCCCTGAGGGCCAGTTTGGGATAGCATGTACTAGGATAGAGAATTATGAAGATCAAGGATTAGTTCTAAAAAACACATTTCTAGATAAAGGTTATGAGAAAAAGTACATTGAGTGAGTTTTCCTTAAGCATAGACAAGGTCAGATTAAAAGATTACAACCTCTCACTTAGTACATAGTTTAATAAAAGAGCTTTTCAGATTTCCGGAATTCTAAAAAAGATCGGGGAATACTGAAACAAGATCCAATCCTGAGAGATTCGATATCAGAACATCCCAACATTATTTTTAGAAAACCAAGAACCCTGAAATGCATGTTGGCCCCTAATAAAATGAAGGTGCAATGCCCCAAATTGTGGCCTATGCCATTTCATGGGGCATAGGAAAAAAGAACTGGTGAATGCTCTTCGTCAAGCTTACACCATCTTTAAATTTATGAATTGTTCGACTAGTTACGTCATCTATGGTTTGATTTGCCCTTGTGGTAAATTATATGTCGGACGAACCATAAGGGCAATAAGAGTCAGGATAAGTGAACATGGGTGAAATATTATTGATAAAACTGACCAATCTGTACCGAAGCATTTTTTGTTATGCCATAATGCTCGACCTGAGGGACTAAGAGCCTTTGGCATTGAAGTGATACCCATCATCAGGAGATGAAGGTGTAAGGTTTAAAAAACTTTGCACCAGAGAAAGTTTCTGGATATTTAAGTTGAATAGTTTGACACCCAATGGACTGAATGAAAGCTTGGAAATTTCTGCAGCAGTATAAATATTCTCAGGTGGTTTTTTATATAGGATAGAATGTAGAGTTAATGTTTAGAATTGAACGTGTTAGCCTTTATATGTTCTATTAGAGATGATTTTAGAAATTTGAGTTTTAGTTTTTAGATCATGGACATTAGGGTCATCAGTTACATCATTAGTGGCTTATTATACCTATATTTCCTTTTTTATGTAGTCCTTCACATAATGACTTTATACTCGTTTTCTATGAACTCCTATAAGTATGTTAATTAATTTATTGAAGAATTTATAATTACTTTTTTCTGAACAATTTCTATTTCTGAATAATCCACATGTATGTATTTATAGAAGTCATGTTTTTAATAGTATCATACTAACTAGTTTGTGCTACGGTCTAATTGACTTTATATGCTGATGGTTTTCTAAATTTCGACGATCGATGTTGGCAGCTGAGAAGGTTAACTGAGTGAGTAGAGATTGGCATTGTTTGCACCTGCTTGGTGCTCTTGCCAACCAATAATAACGAAATAATCCCCAGGGGCTACGATTGGCTGAGGGGAATTTATCAAAACTGGAGCAGACAAAATCTGGAGCAGTTGTACATGGCAACCAATCAGCTTCTCTCGTTAATTTTCAAATCTTAATTGAAAAAAATGAAGAGAGAAGCTGATTGGTTGCCCTGGGAAACTGCTTCAGATTTTGTCTGCTCCAGTTTAGATAAATTCCCCCTGCTGTCTTTTATGTCTTATAGAGCAAAGCTCTATAATTAAAGTAGACCATTAGGCTCATTTGTTTGCTCTTGCGTTGTGTGTTCATGAGGCCTTACATTTTATACTACATTGTCAAAAAAAAAAAATCCTGATTCAATATTACTTCCCAGGCGAGCGCTTAGTCTGATCTAATAGTTTTATTTCTGCTAGTGGATAATCAGATAGGGAATCCCTCTTTTTCTGACTATAGCAGCTGTCACATAGGTTGTACCTGCATAATCTCTGCAATTGTTTTTTTTAAGAAACACTACACACAAAAAGGTTATTTAGTACCCAAAGCCAGATGAACCTAATATTGATACTTATGATTTGGATTATGAATCAATATAAAAAACAGTGTAGATCTGATTCACTTCTGCCTTGAAGCCCTGGGGGGTCCCTGGTTCGATTCGCAGCCAGGTCACTATCTGCAAGGAGTTTGCATGTTCTCCCTGTGCTTGCATGGGTTTACTCCGGGTACTCTTGTTTCCTCCCACACTCCAAAGATGTGTTGGTAGGTTAATTTACTCTTGCCTGAATTGGCCCTCGTATGTATGCATGTGCAATAGGGACCTTAGACTGTAAGCTCCTTGAGAGCAGGGACTGATGTGAATGTGCACTGTGTAAATAGCGTTAGAGAATCACCTACACTCCATACAGCGCACAAACCACGCGATACAGCTGATGGTGCTTTTAGTGACAGCACGGATGGCGCCATGCCACAGTTCAATAGATAATGGCGCTATATAAATACCAATAATAAATAATCATTTTTTAAAAAAAGCATCAGTGCCCGGTCCTTATTACAGGAAGTTCCCGAAGCCAAAGTGCAGGAGTGGTTTATTTCTGGATTACTGAACCGGTCTGAAAGAGATACAGATCAAGATTTAGGTTTTCTGTCCCACATATTATGGGGGAAATGTATCAAATCTGGAGCAGATTTGCAGTGCAACCAATTAGATTCTGTGTCTCATTTTCAAATCTTACCTGAGCAAACTGAAGAGAGAAGCTAATGGGCAACTGCTCCAGATCTTGTCTGCTCCAGTTTTGATAAATTCCCCCCTATGTCTTTATTGCTGTTGCACTTTGCTGCATTATGTTATTAATATAGTGATATCTGATCATACCAATTGGGGAGTATGCTGTTTATTGAGTGCTTTGGTATGTTCCTCTGTTCCCTCCTCCTGTTTTGTCTCTACTTAGTATATTCTCTAGCTAGATACTCCCTGCTCTCTGATGCTTGTTCAGAACAGTTTCACTTTGTGTGTTGATTTTACCTGCACTGTATCACATGTCTTGCCTGAAGAAGGTGATCCTGTGTGACCCTGAAACGTTGCATTTGTGTGATATGTCACATACGTCAATAAAGAGGCATCATATCTGTAATGGGAGTGCCGGTGTTCCATTTATATCCTGTGCATGTGACTGTGCTGTTCTGGGGGCGCAGCCTGATCCGTACCACAGTCAATAGAGTACCAAGTTCGCACATCACAAGCCGCGGGATCGCAGTGACAAGGTGAGTGTCACTTTTCTCTGCAGTCCCGAGTCTGGCTCGGGGTTACCGCTCCTAGCATTGAAAATTAACCCCGAGCCAGACTCGGGAATACCGCCAGGGAGGTTAAGAAGTTCCCATGAACACTTCTTCAAGATGCGATAGTTAAGCTTTTTGCCTGTAGTTACGAGTCTTCTTTCCTGGAGTCTAAATGAAACCTCATTTATCAACAACATTACACTAGCATCATAAATCTGGTGCAAATATATTCCGTGCATTCCAACACTCGCAATTGCTATGATAAGTTCCCCCCACTGTATGTTGTGAGCATCTTCTCAAACATGGACCTGTTCTGTGTACCCTTTGGATTACAATTTGAGTCAGCTAAGGTTTGACAAATTGTGGTCTCTCTGACCTGAAGATGGGTTGTTGTGTTACAGGAAGTCAAGTATTCCATACCTACATCTTCAGTGGAATTGCTCAAATGTTCTTTAAGAGATTCTTTATCTTATCTTTATAGACTTGTTATTTGTGACCCTAGATGAAAACGAGCACTTAACCCTTGCAGTGAGGTGGTAGCCCCACTGCAAGGGTTAAGATTTATTCTGCCTGAAATTCTTCTTTAATACAAAAGAGAAATTACCAAGCCTTAGCCTTATGCTTGTTCCTAGGCAAGCAGCCAGCTCCTACTGCTGAAGGTGTTGCATGTATGACAGTGGTCTTGGTTGCATTTTTCTCAATATTCACTGTCAGGTTGACAGTGGGGGACACAAAGTTCTCAGTCTACAGTCTTAACACCCAGAAGCTCTGTGCCTTACACTGGGACTGGGGGTAGGGGATTTTTAGGCAGTTTAAATATTTCAACTCAGTTTTAGATTATCAATTTTCAAACTTGCTATTTTAGGCAGAGTTTATCAGTTAATATTTATGAAGGGTCCTGGTTTTATTTCATATTAGAAATGATCCTGGCTAGTGTAGAAACTGTGATTTTCTTATGGTTCTTAGGATCTCTAAGACCCAGGATAGAAAAGGAAAAAAAAAAAAAAAAAGGAGGCATTTATGCATAGCACAGATTTGAAACCATACACTTACTCTAATTTACATTATTGCTGTAAGTATCTCATGAGTCAGAGATATTAAATCAAAGCTCAAAGCTTAATTATATACAGTTTAATGTTACATAATTGTATTTTAATGTAAATTGCAGAAATACTTGCACTAGGTTATCAACAAATTGAATCTCGCAAAGATCCCTAATCCTTTAACACAAAAGCAAAGTATGTGTGTGGCTAACTGCTATCCTGAAACTGTATTACAGAGGTTTATACTTTTTTTTCAGTTAAAATGACATATATTATGCATAATAAAAACATGATTTCAAGTCTTAAAGACAACGATCACAAAATCTTATCCTTTAAACAAGGTAGTCAGACTTCTTATGTCCCCTAAGTCTCATAAGGCATTGCAAGACTGCTAGCCACAGGCATGACTCCCATGGATGATTCCAGATGCATTATGGGAATTGTAGTTTCACTACAGCTGGAGGGCCAAACCTAGGCTATCTCACTCTAAACAAATGCTATATGATCTTTGGCATCAGAAGGCAAGGTCTGCTTCTTCATTAGTGCCTAAATATTCCAAATTTATGATACAAAGCTCCAGTACAGTGCATGAGTGGCTTCTCATTGGGATTCTCAACATTCTCAGGATCTTGCTGGAAGGATTTTGATGGCACTCTTGCCTGTGGGCAAAAGATGGCTATAAGCTAACCTTTTCTCCCTTTAAAAAAAAAAAGAAGAGATTTAATGATGCAATTAAGATGGTGAGCCATGTAAGAAGTGGACCTTTAAGTGCCATTATCACACAGGCGTTCCGTCAGTCCATTTTTGTCCTGTGATTAGATGAATAAAAAAACAGACTGCAATACATCCCTTATGGGTGCCCAGATGTGAGCAGATATATGTCCATCTATGTACACCAACTTCTGAGTCTGTCCAGGTCCAGTGCACTGAATGCAAAACGTTTGTATCCGGGTCTGCTTTTACTGATCTGAATGGATGTGGGCGGCTATAGGTGGACATCCGTATACATTCGGCCACTCATACTGATTGCATGGGTCCATTTTTCCTCCATACCTGAATGGAGGAAAAATCTGAACGGACACCGATGTCACATATGTGGCATCCATCTTCAATACATGGTGCCCATATGAAAGGAGTATTAATGTAACATTATTGTTGGTCCTTTGTGGAATATCCCCCTTCTATTTTGTGTCTTTTTTTCTTCTCTCTTCTTCTAAACAGTTGCACCATACTCACTAGGCCAATACTTAACCGCGTCTATTACACATTTCATTGTTCTGCAGCAGGTGAAATTATATTTACAATCACGGTCTGTTTAGTCGTGGGTGAGTCCATTACTGGATCAAACTGAAGCAGTATTATGACACATATAGTCGTTTGTTTAAACCCCAAACATCTTAGGGTCAGAACATTCTCTCCCACACAGTGTATTCAAGGTGCAGATACAAATAAAGACCAACTCACTTAACAAGAGTATGTGTCTTGTGTTTAGTCTGAAGTTTGATGTTACTCATCAATGTTCATTTCTATGATTTAATAGTTTCACTCAGCCCACTCAACTTTAAAAAGCCGCTCAGGCAGATCTGAATGCAATACATTATGAATATCATTATATCCCCTTCACAGATTAGGTATCTTTTAGCAGCTTGTTCCATGTTAAACTAACCCTCTCTCTCTACTGAATTAACAAAGTAAGTCCCATTGTATGAAAAATAGACAGTTGGGCAATCCACCTCAGTTACATTTTGTCCTTCCTCCTCATCAAGCAGGGAAGAGTCCGGAGAGAAAGATGGATACACCTCATTCACAGATATTTCTTTGTTTTGGAAGAGACTAGGCCAAGCACTGACATCACATGCCTCCTCTGTCATTGGAACTTCATTTAAGGGAGTAGAGGGTACAACTTTAACAGGGGAAATGGTCTCCTGAATGCACGGAATGGTGGAAACACGTTGGACTGAATCCATGGAAATGCAGGACCTTCCCTCTTGTTTTCTTTGAACACATTTATCTGGATACTTAGTCCAGTCCTGAAACAACAAAAATAATAGTGTATAACTATACATTTGCTGTATTTGCTTACTTTTATAATTTATTTTTGGGTCTGATAATTCCCATGGATCAAATTCTCTACTTATTTGCTTGCATTTAGAAAATACGAGAGACACTATTGTTCTAATTTCCTTATACTTAATCCCAGCGAAAGTATTTTTGTGAAGTACCTATCTGAAACAAGTTTTCCTTTGCCCCAAATGAAAGGCCCATCCTTGTTCCTCAGATCCGATATGTCAGATTTTCACAATGGAGAATGAGCAGTGGATGACCTGCGTACCCCCAATTAATCACACTTCATTCTTACTGAAGCAAGAGATGAATAGCTTTACTGGTCCAACAAGGAGAAACAAAGATGGTGGCACCCAGAAAAGGAGAAAGACATGCACTGAATTCCTTTGTGTGATTTCTATTGTGGCTGACATTGTGCTTTCACTTACAAGACTACTTGTATGTACTTATGTTCTTCTATGTGGTTCTCTTTGATAACTTTATTCTGGTTTCTAATGTGGCAAAGATATGGAAAACATTTCAGATTGAAATAACTATCGAATGTAGCACAATTTATGTGGCAAAGATATGGAAAACATTTCAGATTGAAATAACTATCGAATGTAGCACAAGTTTGTCGTCTCAAATTTCCAGGTGCTCACCAAAATTAGAACTATTCCCATAATAGTAAAAATCAAATAAATTATATTCTACTAAACATTGTTGGAATATGAACTGGTATCATTAGACAACCACAATGCAACTTTAAAAACACCATTCTTCCTGTGAAAAACAATTACTGTTTTCTGAGTTCACAGTAAAACATTTTAGAACTAAAAGTGCATTATGTGTAGACAATTTTCCTTATTGGAATATCTATTTAAGTTTGAATCAGGAAAAAATGTCAGGTCATGTGATAGAATAGGCCCTTCCCCTATTCAGTTCCATGTAAAGATGTGTACGGTAAAATGTCCTAGACTGCAACTGGCTTATCAGTCATTACCAGTATAGCAAGTAAAATCAATTTGGTTGCAGTTGTTTCTATGGGTAGGTTTCTATATACTGTAACTCCATTATATATACTTTTAGGGGAGTTTCAAGTTGTGAGAATTTTAGCCAATTTTAGCTCTCCTTTTCTTTTGTACTTCTATTATCTGTCATTTAGCTGTATTTGTTTGTGACTTGCTTGCTACATGTGTTTGCTGGGTTGTTTTTAATATCATTTAAACTGGTAGCTGCCATTGTGATGTGCTTCTGGTGTGCCCCTGTGCCTTTAAGGAGGAATGGGCTACCTCCTGGCAAACCTGCACCCAATTTATCCATTGCTATATATGCCCCAAGATGGAGGCTCCCATTGATTAGATTTAGGACCACACTACACAGAGGAGCCTTGATGAGTCAGCGTGGCCTCCACATGTTTTGCAAGTTGCGCAACTAAAAAACTCTATTTTTAACGCAAATTGTTGGAAGCGGCAATTTGTTTTGGCAGGCTAGCTGGTAAGTGTGCTGGGAAATGTTTGTGTTTGTACATTAGGCAGAAGCAACACACAAAGTGCACAGAGATATGTATGAACTACAGTTCCATGCTTGTATGGGGCACATATGGTGGGTCATATGCTTTCTCCATTTGTGCGAAGTGGAGGTGGAGGTGGAGCTTTTTGCAGTGAAATACAAGGGTTAGGCCTTATTTGAAAGTGAGTGTGGCTTACTAGGAAGGTGTGGCGTAAAGTCCATGTCCATCTTAATATCTAAGAAAGATAGATATACTGTATATCAGGGGCGGACTGGGCCGGGGGGCAGGGTGGCAATTGCCCCCCGGGCCTCTCTGATGCCATCGCGAAGGGCCGCTGCCCCCCGCCCCCGGCCAGCCGCCCGCCCCCCGCATCCGACGCGGCTCTGTGAATGGTGCGGCCGCTGCTCCTCAAGGAGGTGCTC